>NC_060275.1:7244429-7484050 GCF_021613505.1 Equus quagga
GGCATTGTGGTAGGTGGAATTCTAAAATGACCCTCAAGATTTGAATCCACTGCTGTATACTCCTTGTATAATCACCTTCTATGTGAGTGGAGCTCTCTTCTGTAACTAGATTAGTTATATTTCAGAGATAAAGAGATTATTTTAGATGTAGTTACTGCCATAAATCAGTCAATTTTGAGTTAATCCAAGGGAGAATATCCTGAGTGGGCCTGAATTAATGAGGTGAAGCCTTGTAAGAGGAACTGGGCCCTTCCTGAGGAAAGACACTCTTCTTCTGAACTTGTAGAAGCAAGAGGTCATGATGTAAAATGGCATCACCTTTAGGAAGTAAGGGTCAGTCCTACAACCACAAAGACCTGAATTCTGCCAGAGGCAAGTGGTCTCTCAGAATTTACATTAAATGGTAACCATTTCATTATACTATCTAAAAAGATTAGTTATCATATGTGTATGGTGACACTGGAGAAACAGGAGATGACATCAAAGATAGAATGTTTAAGAGACAGAATCTAGCCTAGAAATGGCCACACTAGACTGTTATAGGCCAGTTTGTTGCCTCATTTTTCTATTAATAGCCCAGTTTTTGCCCATTAATTTAGAATAATTAGACTTAAAATCATATGCACTTAGATATTTTTCACGTCTACCTAGTTTGGGATTTTATATAACTTATTTGATAGTGTTTCTTATAGAATCATGCTTTGCTTTACTTTTTTATAGTCATGCCAGTGACAAGGATGGGTTCAGGAACTGGTGAAGAAGGATGAATATGTGGAACAAAGGTCATTTTTAGGGCAGTGAAATTATTCTGTCTGATACTGTAATGCTGGATACGTGACATGAATTTGTCAAAACCCATAGAACTCTACAACACAAAGAGTGAAGCTTAATGTAAACTATAGACTTTAGAAAATAATAATGTACTAATATTGGTTCATCAGTGATAATAAATAGTGAAACAAATATTGACTCATGCAAGACATCAATAACAGGGAAAACTATGTGCTGGAAAGGGGGTAAATGGGAATTCTTTCTGCTCAATTTTTCTGTGAATGTAAGATTGCTTTAAAAAATAAAGGATATTTTTTAAAATGTAAGTATTGTATACACAACAAGCAGAAAAGATTGATCATATTGACATACAGTCATGTATCATTTAACCAAGGGACTACATTATGAGAAATTTGTCATTAGGCAATTTTATTGTTGTGCGAACATCATAGAGTGTACTGACACAAATCTAGATAGTATAGTGTACTACACACCTAGGCTATATGGTACTAATCTTATGGGACCACAGTCTTATATGTGGTCCCTTGTTGACCGAAACATTATGTGGCACATGACTGTAGTGGAAATGCATCTAATTGCACATTGTAATTATTTTAAAGACTAAAGCACACGATCTGATCCTTAAATTACAAAGCATGTGGACTTAATTAACAGTGCATCGGGGATGACTTGAATTTTAAGTTCCATGATTATGTAGCGTATTAACTAAGGAATAAGCAAAACAAACGTTTGAGCAAATTGCAATTTTAGTATAACACACCCTCTGTTAAATTGCAATTTCTCACTTGCTGATACTCCATGTGACACTACACAATATCTTCAAAGATAATTCCCCTGTAATATTTGAAGCTGCATGCTGTAATTAATTTACAGTATCTAAGTTGATAAAACGTTTTTGAGAGATAAGCATTGTGCTTTAAAGTTTAAATAACATACAGTTTGGTAGTATCATCATAGGAAAATAATTTAAAATGCATTTTTCCTAATATAATGCATATGATCATTTACAGTGGCGATGGAAACCCATCTTATTCAGTGAAGATAAAATATATTGACGTATTTTCTCAATTTTATTTTTCAGAAAATTTGAATTAGTCAAGCCATAGTTAAAAACAGGATATGGTTTAGTAGTGTACATGTTTATAAAAATCCATTAATATTGACTTTTTGTCACTTAAGTAAGGCGTCAGTAAGAAATGTACCCTCTAAGAGCTTAAATTTTCTCCTAGTAGTCAAAGAGATGAACCCAATCCCACAGGATAATTTGGGTAAAATAATGGGTGTAAGTGCTGGGCATAGTTTCTGTCACACAGTAAACACAAGAGCATTTTCAACTCCTTCACTCTGTGTCCTATGCCTTTGCCTTCCTTCCCTTCTCCTTCTTGTCTAAGTCAGGAGAATGAAAATTTCAAAAGACTATTTTAGCAATTCAAGAAAAACAATGATTGTCCAGATTTGGGTAGTGGCTTTGGGAAAAGGGATATTGAGCAGAGAATGGATTAATCATAGAATAGTCTAAGAAAGAAAGGATAGGGTAATCTCTACACTGTGATCTGCTTACTGAAAAAGGGTAAAGACAAGATACAGGGTCAGAAATTCATAGATACCTCCAAATTAGGTTTAAACAATACTAAATCACTTTAAAAATTGTTTTATTGAGGTCATATTGGTTTATAATATTGTGTAATTTCAGGTGTACATTATTATATATCAGTTTCTTTATAGACTGCATCATGCTCATCATTAATAGCCTAGTTTTTATCCATCAAATCCATATGTGCCCCTTTGCCCCTTTTTCCCACCTTCCCCAGCCCCATCCCCTCTGGTAACCACTAATCTGTTCTCTTTATTCATGTGTTTGTTTATCTACCACATGTAAGTGAAATCTTTTGGTGTTTATCTTTCTCTCTCTGGCTTATTTCACTTAGCATAATACCCCCAAGGTCCGTTCATGTTGTTGCAAATGGGACAATTTTGTTTTATCATGGCTGAGTAATATTTCATTGTGTATATGTACCACACTATCTTTATCCATTCATCACTTAATGGGCATTTGGGTTGCTTCCATGTCTTTGCTATTGTGAATAATGCTGCAATAAACATAAGGGTGCATAATTCTCTTTGGATTGTTGATTTCATGTTCTTTGGATAAATACCCAGTAGTAGGATAGCTGGATTGTATAGTATTTCTATTTTAAAATTTTCTTCTTCACTTGAGGAAGATTCACCCTGAGCTAACATCTGTGCCGATATTCCTCTACTTCGTAAGTGGGTTGCTGCCTCAGCAAAGCTGATGAGTGGTGTAGGTCCCTGCCCAGGATCCAAACCTGTGAACCTGGGCTGCTAAAGCAGAGTGCCCTGAACTTAACCACTATGCCCGACAAAGGCCCCATTTTTAATTTTTCAGAAATCTTTTCCATAGTGGCTGTGTTAGTTTGCATTCCCAAAAGCAGTGTATGAGGGTTCTTTTTTCTCCACATTCTCTCCGAAATTTGTTATTTTTTGTCTTGTTAATTATAGACATTCTGGCATTTGTAAGGAGATATCTCATTGTAGTTTTGATTTCAATTTCCCTAATAATTAGTGACATTGCATATCTTTTTATATGCCTATTGGCTATCTGTATATCTTTTTTGGAAAAAGTGTCTTTCATATCCTCTGCCCATTTTCTGATCATATTATTTGTTTTTTTGTTGTTGAGTTGTATGAGTTCTTTATATATTTTGGAAATTAACCTCATGTTAGATATATGATTTGGAAATGTTTTCTCCCAGTTGATGGGATGTCTTTTCATTTTGCTCATGGTTTCCTTTGACTTGCAAAAGCATTTTTAGTCTGATGTAGTCCCATTTGTTTATTTTTTCATTTGTTTCCTTTGTCTTAGATGTGGTATTTGAAAACATGGTGCTAAGACCAATATCAAAGAGTGCACTCCCTCTATTTTCTTCTAGGAGTTTTGTGGTTTCAGGTTTTACATTTAAGTCTTTAATCCATTTTGAGTTAATTTTTGGTATATGGTGTAAGATAATGGTCTACTTCCATTTTTTTGCATGTCACTGTCCAGTTTTCCCAACAGCATTTATTAAGGAGACTTTCCTTTTTCCATTGTCTGTTCTTGGCTCTTTTGTCAAAAATTAGCTGTCTGTAGCTGTGTGGTTTTATTTCTGGGCTTTCAATTATGTTCCATTGATATGTATATTTGTTTTTTGTGTCAGCACCATGCTGTTTTGTTTACTATAGCTTGGTGGTATATTTTGAAGTCAGGGCTTGCTCCAGCTTTGCTCTTTATTCTCAGTATTTCTTTGGCTTTTGGGGGTCTTTTGGTGTTCCACATAAGTTTTAGGATTCTTTCTTATATTTCTGTGAAGGATGTCATTGGAATTATGATTGGAATTGCATTGAATAGGTAGAGAGCTTTAGGTAATATGGATTTTTTAAACTATGTTTATTCTCCCAATCCATGAGCATGGAATATCTTTACATGTCTTCTTTGATTTCTTTAAATAATATCTTATAGTTTTCAGTGTATAGGTCTTTCACCTCCTTGGTTAAATTTATTCCTAGACTTTTTTTTTGTGATTGTCAATGGAACTGTATTCTTGACTACTTTTTCTGCTAGTTCATTATTAGTGTATAGAAATGCAACTGATTTTTGTAAGCTGATTTTGTAACCTGAAACTTTGCTCTAATTGTTAATTATTTCTAATAGTTTTCTGATGGATTCTTTAGGGTTTTCTATATATAGAATCATGTCATGCATAAACAGCGAGAGATTTACTTCTTCCTTTCCAACTTGGGTACATTTTATTTCTTTTACTTGCCTAATTTCTCTTTCCAAATCCTCCAGTACTATGTTGAATAGGAGTGGAGATAGTGGCCACCCTTGTCTTTTTCCCTTTCCCCAGAGGGATGGCTTTCAGTTTTTCACAGTTAAGTATGATGTTAGCTATGGGTTTGTGATATACGGCCTTTATTACGTTGAGGTACTTTCCTTCTTTACCCATTTTATTGAGAGTTTTTAAAATCATAAATGGATGTTGGATCTTGTCAAATGCATTCTCTGCATCTTTTGAGATGGTCGTGTGATTTTTATTCCTTATTCTGTTAATGTGGTGTATCACATTGATTGATTCATGGATGTTGAACAATTCTTGTGTCCCTGGTATAAATCCCACTTGATCATGGTGTATGATCTTTATATTGTCATATTTGATTTGTTAGTATTTTGTTGAGGATTTTTGCATCCATGTTCATCAGTGATATTGGCCTGTAATTTTCTTTGTTTGTGTTGTCCTTGTCTGGTTTTGGTATCAGGGTAATGTTGGCATTGTTAGAATGAACTAGGAAGCTTCTCCTCATTTTCAATTTTTTGGAAGAGATTGAGAAGGATAGGTGTTAAGTCTTCTTTGAATGTTTGGTAGAATTAACCAGGGACGCTGTCTGGTCCTGAACTTTTTATTTTGGGGAAGGTTTTCGATTACTGTTTCATTCTCCTTACTGGTGATTGGTCTATTCAAATTCTCTATTTCTTCTTGATTCAGTTTTGGAAGGTTGTATGAGTCTAAGAATTTATCCATTTCTTGTAGGTTATCCAAGATAAACAAAAGCTGAGGGAGTTCATTGACACTAAAACTGCCTTACGAGAAATGATGAAGGAAGACCTCCTACCTGCAACAAAAAGGCAAAGTTTTAAAGAGCTTTGAGAAAGGAGATAAATAGAAAAAAAGACAAGAAATCGCATCTCTCTATCATAACTGGTTAGCAAACACTCAATTATAGCATAAGAGATAAAGGAAAGGAAAGTTTCAAAAAGAACTATAAACACTTCAATTTAGTCACAAACTCACAACACAAAACAATAATTTGTGACAACAATAGCTCAGAAGGAGAAGAGGAAAGGGATGGAACATGCTTAAGCTAATGGAGAATAAGAGACTATTAGAAAATGGACTATCTCATTTGTGAGAACTTTTATAGAAACCTCATGGCAACCACTAAACAAAAAATCAGAACAGAGCCACAAGGCATAAATAAAGAGAAAACTGAGAAAATCATCACAGAAAACCTCCAAACTAAAAGGGCGGTCAGAAATGCAAGGGAACAGAAATAATGGAACTATAGAGCACCCTAAAAACAAGAGATAAAATGGCAGTATTAAGCCCGCAAATATCAATAATCATTCTAAATGTAAATGCATTGAATTCTCCAATGAAAAGACACAGAGTGGCTGGCTGGATTAAAAAGCAAGACCCAACAATATGCTTCCTCCAGAAACACATCTGTCTCAGCTCTGAACACGGACATAGGCCCAGAGTGAAGGGTTGGAAGACTATACTCCAAGAATATGGTAAGCAAAAGAAAGTAGATGTTGCTGTACTTATATCAGACAAAGCAGATTTCAGGATAAACATGACAATGAGGGGCCTGACCCCCTGGTGTAGTGGTCAAGTGTGGTGTGCTCCACTTTGGTGGCTTGGGTTCATGGGTTTGGATCCCAGAAGTGAACCTACTCTGCTCATCAGCCATGCTGTGGCAATGACCACCACATACAAAGTAGAGGAAGATTGCCATAGATGTTAGCTCAGGGATAATCTTCCTCAAGGGATAAAAAGAGGAAGATTGGCAACAGATGTTAGCTCAGGGTGAATCTTCCTCAGCAAAAAAAAAAAAAGAAAAAGAGAGAGAGAGAGACAAAGTGGGGCAGTACACAATGATAAAAGGGACATTCCACTAAGATGACATAACACTTATGGGTATATACGCACCTAACACAGGAGCACTGAAGCATACAAAGCAACTTTTAGCAGACCTAATGGGAGAAATTGACAGCAACACAGTAATAGTAAGGGACCTCAACACCCCACTTACATCAATGGACAGATCATCCAGACAGAAAGTCAACAAAAAAAAAACAGTGGCCGTAAATGAAACAGTAAAACAGTGGCCATAAATGAAACATTAGACCAGATGGACTTAATATATATATAAAGAACATTCCATCCAAAACAAGCAGAATGCACATTCTTTTCAAGTGCACGTGGAACCCTCTCAAAGATAGACCATATGTTGGGAAACAAGGCAAGCCTCAATAAACTTAAGAAGATTGAAATCACATCAAGCACATTTCTGACCACAATAATATGAAACTAGAATTCAATTTAAAAAACAAAAAACCTGAGAAAGTCACAAAGATATGGAAACTAAACAACATGCTACTGAATAACCATTGGATCAATGAAGAAATCAAAAGAGAAATCAATAAGTACCTGGAAACAAATGAAAATGAAAATGTAAACACAACATACCAACTCTTATGGGATGCAGCCAAAGTGGTACTAAAAGAGAAATTTATAGCAACATAGGCTTACCTTAATAAACAAGAAAAATCTCACATAAACAATCTTAAACTACACCTAACAGTACTAGAAAAAGAAGAACAAACAAACCCCAAAGTCAGCAGAAGGAGGGAAATAATAAAATTAGAGCAGAAATAAATGGAATGGAAACTAGAAAAACAATAGATCAATGAAACAAAGAGCTAATTCTTTGATAAGATAAAAAAAAATTGACAAAACTTTAGCCACTCACTATGAAAAAAAGAGAGAACGCTGACATAAATAAAATTAAAAATGAAAGAGGATAAATTACAACAGATACCACAGAAATACAAAGGATTATAAGAGAATACTATGAAAAACTGTGAAATGCCAACACATTGGATAACCTAGAAGAAATAACTTTTTATATATTGAAATTGGTAAATAGGATAAATACTTTAAGGCAAATGGCATTGAGAGGGAGGAGTATTCCAGGAGGAGCTATCAAGATCTTCAGCCCCTTCTGTTCAACCAGACTCTCTTCCTTGCTCTACTCTTTCCCTCAGATCCCCCGATCACCTTGTGTTCCTCTGGCTCGTTGGAGAGACACAATGGGCACCAGTCAGTCACTAACTGCTGGAGACCACATCTCAAACCACTGCTGTGGTTTTATACAAGCTTAAATTCAAAACCTGTTACTATATTCCTTACATAATTTAGTGAAACTTTAATCTTTTAGCATACAGTTATGATGATCAATCCTATTGCCCAGAATGGAATTTCCCTGGCTTTACCATACTGATTTCTCTTCTTCCTCATCTCTCTCTCTTTCTTTCTCTTCTCTGTCCCTTTAAGAGTAAAATCACCAACCTGGCCCTTGCTGGCCCGGAGAGCTGAAGTCTCGATCAGGAACCATCTTGTATCTGAGGCTAAGTTCTTTTTGGCCTCCATTTCTCACACCAGAAATTAATGAGGAAAATATCTTACATTATGGCAAAACACAAAATAAGAGATTATTTTGTTTAGAGACAAAGAAAACTCAATAGAACATAGGATTACATGTTTTTTAATGTTTCAATTTAGATTTATAAAGTGACTAAAAAGAAACTTCAGGTGGCAAAATTATTAGGAGGCAAGGAATACTCCAAAGATCAAAGTTAAGAGATACAATCCAAATGAATATAGATTAATCACGAATATTGCTCATTTAAATACAATAGTATCAAATCTCGTAAGATAAAACTATTCGAAATAGATCAGAGTATGGAAGAAAAAGATATAACATGGTAGTATAAAATTATTAGTTTAACATTAACAAAAGTAAAATAGGAGTTATTTAACAAATGCATACTCTTGGTGACTATGATAATTGTGTACCACTTTTCTTAATTTAAATCACATGACATTGTTGACTTTGGTATGTGATAATTTAAAAACAATAATAGGGTAAAATTATACAGGCTAAAATCTATGCTGTAGCATTTGACATTATAGAATCAAATTGTTCATTTGTATACTTGTATCTAATCAACAGGTTAATAGAAAAGGACATTTTTACTTCACTTACACTCATTTCCCTCTTATCATCACTGAAGATTATGATCAGGAATAAATCCCTATCCAAAGAGCTATTCCTATTGAGACCTGAGGCTACCCTCCATTAATCAGAGGCCATGTGTATGGCAGAAGAACGAAACGGTTTAAAGCCACTTGTCAAACAGTGGCAGCATCGATCAAACTACTAGTCCAAACTTAACACATTAGGTGTAGCTTTACCAAAATTTTATGAGCACAGAAATTACAACTGACTCCCAAGTCTCCTTTCCCCAGTTACACCTCCCCCACCAACAATACAATACCTTAAAAATTATATAACTATACCTATAACTGTGGCCATATAGATATACAGGTAAAATGTAAATTATCTATAAATACATATATATAATCTTGTGTGAGTTGGTGAACAGAAAAGGAAGCTAACTCTCTTCTATATCTTATCTGCCTGGCCCTATACAGACAAAAACAATTCTCCAGCGTGACCAGAAAGGCACACATTCACTCACTTACAACAAAGAGAGAAGTTTGTACAGCAAGTCCCGGCACAGATAAGAGACAGCTGACACACTGAGCAAGGACTCAAATTCCCTCTTTTGAATCTCATCTTAATGAAAACATCACACACTTGAAAACTGTTGGGTTCCCCAAGAAAAGCAACAAAGGAACACAAGATCACAGGTCAAGAAAAGAAAGAGAAAAGAATTATTAGTGATTGTGCAGGAGAGACCCTTGGACTCATAGGTGGCTCTTCTTTTAACAGAGCTGTTTAATAAGTCAGCACACAGGCAGAGGTGACCTTGAGCTTGAGTTTGAAGATCATAATTAAATGAGCTAAAATGTGCAAAATAAAATGACAGGAATATTTTTCCTGTGGTTCTGAGAAAATTAGCATACTTTGGATGGCTTCACGAGTTTAAAGGGCAGTGATATCTAGTACTCAGTTTTAGAGAATGCTATTGTTTGTTCATTATTGTTGTTAATCTCATATGAGACATCATGAGAAGGAGTTTAAGTTCCACATCCAAGTAGGAATAAGCCAGAGAGATAAGGTGAAGACAGAATTCTTAGCCAAAATCATCCATAAGAACACCACTCTTCTGGAGTATGGAAAAATAATGAAGAAGATGTGATTTAGAAGGCTTGAGTTGGGATACATTTTTGAAGTACTGTAGTGATTATATAAGACAGATTTACTGTTTTCACTGAATTCTTGATAACACTATTTAAGCATCTATTTAGTAGCAAGTAATCATTAATGTCCACAAAGCACTTACTGATGTTGCTCTTATGACAAACAAAATCATTCACATTTAATATTTAATCAAAAGCTTGCTTGGCATAATTCCTGAAGGGTACTTTTTGGCACATAGGTAAAGAATGATTTTTAACTGCATGGTATGGTAGAAAGAATATTGAGAGACCTGTTTGTAAAAATTTCAGAGGGAAAATGAAAGATTAAATGTGCCAAAAGAAATAATTATTTTGATATAGCTTACATTAGAATAAAATATCTTGAATTTTTATATTGTATATTTGCAAGCCCAAAATAAATTTCAATTCATGGGAGAGTAATTTGTAGTATATAATCTAAGGATTTGATTATCCATATCATTATGGTCATATATTCTAAAGGGTTTTTCCTTTTGAGCTTTTTCCCTCAACTTTTGCTTTTTTATAAAATGAAGTACTCTTCATACAAGTTAGACGACAGAAGTTAAAGGATTCTTTTAATCTAATTATGTAATAAATCAAACACTCTGAGTGTTTCTTGATTTACATCTGAGCATACTTTGCACTGAATCATTCATGGTGAGAAGTTTTATCACCACGTGGCAGTGAGATGGCTTGTTGATAGACTTATCCACTTAATAAATTTAAATTCTTGTTTTCACATGTTTGTGTATTGTCTGATATTTTTAACTGGGAATCACAAATCTCCCAGTTGTTGACTTGTGAGTAATCTACCACAACTGAGCGTAGTATCACTGCTTTTATTCATAATAATCATAGCAATTTTATCAGGAATAATGGAATATAGGAGAGGCATTTCTGTAACTGTTAAATGAATCCAAGGTCGTTTAACGAGCAAATACAGATGACATTTTGTGGTTTTCAGTCCAAAAAAGTTTACAGGATATGACCAAGGAGACAAATAAATTTTAAATGAAAAGAAGGAAGACTCTTTTCAAGCACCATCAAAGAAGCAGTATCCAGAAGCATTGTAAGTTAGTCTGAATAGTTTCTACGAAAGGTCAAAGACTGACTTGTGCTCTATTTTTTAAAAAATTAAAATGTCCTTCATAGAGGATAATTGATAGAGAAATATATGATATTAATAGGAGATTTTATTTTAGAAATAAACACAGTAATTTGAAATGTTATAGTGTTCACAAACAACTCTATTAATTTAATGAATAGCCAATAAATCAACATTTTGATATATGAGTATGTAAATTATTGAATATTGTATTTTCTACCATTAAAGAAGATAAAGGAAAACATTAATTGCCTACCTATTATGAAATAATTAATTAGCTCATTTATTATAACTTACTAAACTGAAAGATGCTATTGCAGAGTTAGGTATTTACATAGCTGTAATTAGTCTACTTTATCTCAACTTGTAATTATAGGAGTAACTTCAGAATCACATAGCAGCAATTAAACCCCCACATCAATATTTCACAGTGATACATGATGTAGGAAGGATATTTGTTAAGTGATAAACTCCTTGATTTTCAGTTCCTCCATTAATAAAGTAAACAAGTTTCTTCCAGCTATAAAGTTTAATGAAAATCTATATTCTTCTCTTTGTTGAATAGAGTAAGGGCTATGATTTCCAGATGAAGCGAAATCATTTCAAGATATTGCTTTAATATAGCAAAATACTATACAGTTATATTATATTATATATAATATAAAATAATTATATAAATATGATAAAATAAAACTAGACAGCTATGAACATCATTTAGTTTGCTGTGGAATGATGTCAATCACTTTCAAGTTTATACACCATTAGTAGCCTGTGATTTAAAGTGTTTCAAGTTATTAGCCTATAAAAACACAAAATTCTACTGATTCCTATTATTTCAAGATTTGATTTTCATTTTATGGGCTGAAAAATGAAACGTAAAACTAGGGTTAATAGAATTTAAGAAAAAAACTAAGCTATCTGTGGTAAACAGATTTATATCAAAAGAAAAAATGAGTTAAAACCAAAAATATAAAGATGGAAAATAAAAGGTAAATGGGTCAGTTTAATACCAATGGACTTCTCTAAAATATAAAACATTTTAAATATCTGATTACTGCATAACTTTAATAATAAAAGTATAATGTGTTTTATAAAACCCAAGGAAGATGAAAGCACTAAATAACAGATTGTCAAGTATCATCTTCCTGAAAGTGTAGCCTGGAGACCAGCATCATCAGTACCTCCTAGGAGGCTGATAGAAATACAGAATCTCAGATCCCATCCTGAATCATAATCTGAGTTTTGAAAGGTTCCTAAGTGATTCATACACACATTCACAGTTGAGAATCACTGGTCAGTTTCCAGTTGCAGGAGTGGCCAAAAGCTGGCATTTGAATGTCTTAGGGAAGGTACTCTAAAATAGCTCATTATGGCATGCTTACCAAATTATCATGGAATTTGCAGAAAAATTTAATGTTCCTTTGTAAAATAGATGTATACTGTCAATGTTGAAAATTCTTATTGTTTTAACAACTATAAAATCGTTATTCATGCCTATTTGTGTTTACAGTATCATGTGATGTGCTCAACACATTGATTTAAAAATATAATTGCTGAATCACTTATAAATGAATTAATTTATATTGACTTTCAAGGAAAAGTCCGTTGTGTTTTTTGTTTCCTTTTTTCTTTTTGCTGAAATAATCGTTGTATAAAAAGTAAATTGAAATAGAAATATGCCATGGAATTTAGAGGGGTTGGTATAATGGGAAGCAAAAAATAAGCATGGTCATATAATTACAAATTATAAGCCTTATTAAAAAAATAACTAAGTAGAAAAGAAAACTACATGTAATTGATAATCCTGAAAAAATCCATGAGAAAATTTTAAAACAGTAATCTGCTGTAAGATTTCAAAAGAAGTCTTAATTCTTGTATAATTTTAGAACAATTTATGGTGTCTGAATAACATGCATTTGATGTTGAGAAACTTGTCCGTTGCACAGCTGTAGTGTACAGTGAAGGAAGACACTAGCCAGGGAGCCAGAAAATGAATCCATTGCACATAAATAAGTGAAAGTATAACAATTTTTGGTTATGGAAAAACCAAAATTACCTGTAAGTAATTTACATGTTATTGAAAGATATAAAAACAAGGTGTTGAATACAGGAAATGTAACATCTTGGTAAGATGATTCAAATTATCTTCCTAGGGACGCCTGGCTAATACCCCAATTCCCAACTATCTAAGAATATAGGATTGATTTCTTTTTCTTTTAATTTTCTCAGATCCGTGTTCAAATTAGATTCTGGATTTCATTTGAAATTCCTATCACATACTTAGTGTTTTCTGTAGTATAAAATGCTAGATATTGGGGAAATAAATTAGGACCTAGGAGTTTATCATATATTTTTCACATAAAACATGGCAAGGAATATTCACTGTTTTCAACGTCATTCTGACTTGCATATGCCAACAGTACACATTTCTTGCCTTGTTTCATATTTATCCGTTATTAAACTTACCAAAGAACTTGCCTCAACAAAGGGCATGAATTTCGTCTTTGAGAACATTTTCCTTTTTTTAACGTTAAGAAACAGACATTCCAAAATGTAATCAAATAATTAATTTTTAAAAGAAAAGTGAAAAAAGTAAATGTTGATATGTTTATATGTTTAAAGTGAAAATGTTTTATCGAACGTTCTTTGTCATATTTTAAGGAATGCTCAGAAATTCACATGCTTAAACCTAATAAAGAGATGAGAATGTAATCCAAAGGTGTTCTAAAGTGGGAAGACAAGAGTGATGAAGCATATATAACCCGCAAAAAGTGTAATTAATGCAGGATGTCTTGTAAATGAGTTGAGAATTAAAGTCTCATAAGTGTTAGTGAAACACTTTAGAATAAATCCACAATAATTAATAAATCAACAGAGATTTCAAATGAACAAAGCTTTTCTGCTACAATGGCTTAATAAAAGAATCAGAGCTATTCAAACTGTCAGTTCAAAAACAGACTTTCTAAGTCACTTTGAAATGATTTACTTCACAAATTTCAAAACAGAGATTTTTCTACAGTTTTCTCTGAAATAATTGCTATGGAAAGGAGAAAGTGAAACAGAAATATGAATGGACATGGGCAATAGGAAGAATATGAGAAAACTTTTCTGCTAGGCCATTTTGGGAATATTTTTACATAAACTGTGTCATTTGTTTTATTTTCTTGTATTTCAATACAAATAAAATATGTTCTTTATGTCTGCTAAAAATAGTTTTAGAACTAATTTACAAAAGTAAGCAGATTTTAATTAAACAAGGATTTTCGTTGACTATCTGTGTAACATTGGCTAAATTTCTACCTGTCACTATTCTCATCTCTAAACTTTGGAAGAGCAATAATCCCACTTCTACAAATTGTGTGGCTTATTATGAGAAAAAAATGTCTTAATACGTGTGAAAACACTTTCCAAACTTGAAAGTGGTGAACTTGGGTTTTATTTATTTATTATATATTTATTATTCATTATTGCATATGCATATAGCAGAATTAGGTTATTTTGCATCTGTCTGGCAAATTTATGTTAACCTAATCCCAAGAAGGTGAAGCTGGACATCTGTCTTGTCCAGAGTAAAAAGTTAGGTCCTGTCCAAAATAAACCAGTGATTGTTCAGCATTGAACAGTGCAACTTCCTGCCAATCCTCAAGAAAAAACCTTTTGCAAAATAAGTTTACAGTGTAATATTTTAAAGTCTCAGAGTTTATAAATCAACTAAAAGTTACTAGGGTTTAAAAATAACATACATTTTTTTTTTTAGGGAGATTAGCCCTGAGCTAACATCTGCTGCCAATCCTCCTCTTTTTTGCTGAGGAAGACTGGCCCTGAGCTAACATCCATGCCCATCTTTCTCTACTTTATGTGTGGGATGCCTACCACAGCATGGCTTGACAAGCAGTATGTAGGTCTGCACCAGGGATCTGAACCAGCGAACCTCAGCTTCCGAAGCAAAATGTGTGAACTTAACCTCTGCACCACCAGGCCAGCCACTAAAAATAATACTTTTTTTTTTTTTGAGGAAGATTAACCCTCAGCTAACTGCTGCTAATCCTCTTCTTTTTGATGAGGAAGACTGGCCCTGAGCTAACATCCATGCCCATCTTCCTCTACTTTATATGTGGGACGCCTACCACAGCAGGGCTTTTCCCAAGCGGTGCCATGTCCATACCCAGGATCTGAACCCGTGAACCCCGGGCCGCTGAAATGGTGTGTACACACTTAACTGCTGCGCCAAGGGGCCAGCCCCCAAAATACTACTTTTAATTTTCATAATGGTCGATCTTTAATTATTTCTCGAGTGCTATGGTTGCTCAACCTGGTTGGCAAAGGGCAGTTTTCTTGTCTCTCTCTGTACCTAGTTGAAACTTCTATGTCTGTAACTTGTGGAGATGATAAAAATAATGTTTATGCACAGGTTTTTATGGTGGGGTTGAAATAGAAAGTGCAGTCAGCTACCACATCCAAAAAGAATAAACAGGGGGTTGCAGAGGAAGGTAAGTTAAGACAGAACATTGCCTTCTGGAAGTTCTAAAATGTATGTCAGAATATTTTTCCTACTAGTTGAAAATTTTGCAGCCGTATTTCAGGGTCCATGATAATGTTAGTGAGAGTCCAGGCTTAGCTGGTTGAGCTTAGCCTGTAAGCAATTTTCATTCGTAGAATCAAAGACTGTGAAAAGGTAAAAAGTAATAACAATGATCTAAACTTCTTCATGATAGTCTTCTCCACACCATATCAAGCACTAACAAATTGAATCTGATTTAGAAACTGTGTCTATGGCTCAGGTGCTTCTCATGTGTAACATGGATTGAGAAAACCGTGTGGGCAGTTTTTCAAGTAAATACTTATCCTCACAATGTCAACAGAGCTCCCCAAAACTGACAGGTATGTAATTTGGGGAGGAGGCATTCAATTTTGGATAGGGGATAAACTGCATAGCACATTCAGTCAAATAAGACTTTGCTCAAAGTGTTAAAACAGGAGAACAATAATGTTAGTGTTGTTTATTCCACTTTAATTACCTTAATTGAGTAAACAAGCAAATACATACCAGGCATGTCAATAAGAGGTTGGATATAGAAGTGAAAAAAACCAACAACAACATTTTCTGCTCTCATTGAGCTTATGTTCTAATGGAAAATTCATGTAATAAGCAATAAATGAGTAAACACTCAGATTAGTGATAAGAGCTAATAAAAAAATCAGAGTAGGGAATTCACAAGCTGGGCAGTGTTGAAATTTTTTATAGGGTGTACAGTGCAGTCTTTACTGAGAAGGTACCTGATGCATAAAGAACTGAATAATATTGAGAGAGTGTTGGTGCAAGTAATCAATAATCATTCAAAAGTAAAGAACAGAAAAGAGTTTTATTTGAGCCAAACTAAAGACTACAGCCCAGGGGCAGGCCCGGTGGCACAGCAATTAAGTGTGCACATTCCACTTTGGAGGCCCAGGATTTGCTGGTTCGGATCCTGGGTGTGGACATGGCACTGCTTGACAACCATGCTGTGGCAGGCATCCTACATATAAAGTAGAGGAAGGTGGGCACGGATGTTAGCTCAGGGCCAATCTTCCTCAGCAAAAAGAGGAGGATTGGCGGCAGTAGGCTCAGGGCTAATCCTCCTAAAAAAAAGGAAGACTACAGGGGCTGGCCCTGTGGCCGAGTGGTTAAGTTCGCGCGCTCCGGGGCAGGCGGCCCAGTGTTTCGTTGGTTCGAATCCTGGGCGTGGACATGGCACTGCTCATCAAACCACGCTGAGGCAGCGTCCCACATACCACAACTAGAAGAATCCACGACGAAGAATATACAACTATGTACCGGGGAGTGTTGGGGAGAAAAAGGAAATAAAAAAATCTTTAAAAAAAAAAAAAAAAAAAAAGGAAGACTATAGCCCAGGAGTGCAGCCTTCATGAAGCAAGAAATTGCTCTGAAGAAGAGTGATTGTCAGTACAGTTATATACCATTTCCAAACGGAAAGACATTTATAAGTCACGACAGGGATACCTTCTTTCAAGTATTCAGGGAGACATTTTATTACAGAGTAACATGTACACACTGGGTCCACATGACTCTGGCATGATGGGAAAGGAGGCATTCAAAACTATCTTCAAAGAGTGCTGGCGTCAAAGGAAGGGAAGCATCAACTTTTTATATTCAAAGAGTACATTCTTTACAGTATGGTTAAAGCAGATGTACAATATTTGACAAGCTAATGTTCTTGGGTTCTTTGGTTTAAATGAAATTTAGGCCAAATCAGGTTCAAGCCAGAACGGCTTCCTCATATACTTGAAAATATAAACATTTCTTATATCAAGAGTATCTTTGACGGAAAGAACATATGCCAAGACACTGAATTTGAGAAATTTCTTATGTGTTGAATAAGTAGGAAATGAATAAGTAAAAAGAAAATTACTTTGCCAGAGCAAAATAAAACAGGAAAAGAGTCATGGTAAACATTGACATGGAAGTCAATACAGTCATGTTAATATCTTTGGCTTTTATTCTTTTCTGAGTAAATTTAGGAGTATTTTGCACCAAGAAATAACAAAATTTGGCATATGTTTTGAAATCATCACTTTGACTGCTATCTGCAAGAAATGCTGTGGGAAACAGGTATTCAAACTAGAGATACTCTTTAGCAAGGTTTGCAATATTCCAGGCAAGAGCTAATGATGACTTGGACCAGGGTGTGGGCAGTACTGATAGAGACATGTTTATATTCTGGATATATTCTGCAGGCAAAGTGAAATAAACTGTATGTGGGATGTGAAGGAAATACAAGCATTGTGGATCATACCATGGCTTATGACTCCGAAAGAAGAAGGAAGACATTCCATTAATGGAAGAAGAATTCATGGTTTGCTGTTTAGAGGGTGGAGATGAAAATCTGTACATCCTAATGCAAATGTAAATTAGGCAATTGGATACTCAGATTAGAAGTTCAGAGAAGAAATTTAGACTGCAGATATATATTTCAGAGGTATTAGAATATAGATGACACTGAAAAACATGAGCCTAGAAAACAACACCTAGGGACAGAATATAGACAGAAAACAGAAGCTGTCCATAAACTGAGTCCTGAAGTACTCCAAAATACAACAATCAGATTAATAAGAGTGAACGACCAAAGGAAATGTAAATAAAAAGGTGACCCTCCCAAAGTGGCTGGAGAGCAAATGTGACATCCAAGAAGCAAAATGAAGACAATGATTCAATGAAGAAAGAATGGTCAGCAAATATTGCTGATAAATCAGCTAAGATGAAGAATAAGAAACAGTCATTGGATTTATCAAGGGGTTAATCATTGTTGATTATGACAATAACGGTTTTGATAAAGTGGTGGGGACAAAATTATGAATGGAATGAGTTCTAGAAAAATAGGAAGAAAAACACACACATAGAAACTCTTAGAGGAAATAGAAATGATGTGGTAGCTCAAAAGGGAAATGTGGTAAACGAGGATCATTTTAAGATAGAAGGCAAACAAAGGACCAATGGGTACATTAAAACATTCTCAATATCACTAATGATCAGGGAAATGCAAATAAAAACCATGAGAAGATATCATCTCATACCTGTTAGGATGGTTATTATCAAAAACATAAAAGATAACGTGTTTTTGAGGATGTGGAGAAAGGGAACCTTTGTGCACTGTTGGTGGGAATATAAACTGGTACAGTCACTATGGAAAACAGTATGGAGGGTCCTCAAAAAATTAAAAATAGAATTACCATATCATCTAGCATCACTATTCTAGGTATATACCCAAAAGGAATGAAATCAATACCTCAAAGAAATATCTGTGCTCCCATGTTCATTGTAGCAGTATTCACAATAGTTAAGATATGGAAATAGCCTGTGTCCATCAACAGATGAATAGATAAAGAAATTACAATTATATATATTATATATTATATACTATATATAGATAGATATATAGTAGCCATAAAAAATTCAGCCTTAAGGAATTTGTTTCATTTGCTACACCATGGAGGAAATGAAAGGACATTATGCTAAATGAAATCAGCCAGACGCAGACAGGCAAATACTGCATGATCTCACCTATATGTGAAATGTAAAAAAGCTGTAGAAGCAGAGAATAGAATGGTGGTTACCAGGGGTGGGGAGGGGGGTGGAGGAGATGGGAGGATGTTGGTCAAAGGGTACAAAGTTGCAATCATGTAGTATGAAAAAGTCTAGTGATCTAAAGTATAGCGTGATGACTATATCTAATGACACTGTATTGAATACTGAAAATTTGCTAAGAGAGGAGATTTCAGGTACTCTCACACACCCGCACAAAAGTGGTAACCATGTGAGGAGACAAATATGTTAATTAGCTGGACTGTAGTAATGATAATTTCCCTGCATCTAAGTATTTCAAGTCATCATGCTGTACACCTTAAATATATGCAATTTTTATTAAAAAATATAGAAGTAATAACAATACTTTGTATGCTGATATGAATAATTCAGTGAGAGAGAAACTGATAAAGCTGAGAAAAAGAAGGTTTTTCTGGAACAAGAGAGGATGGACCTATGTGTTAGAAGATATGTGAATCTTAACTGGATGCAAGAAAAATTTATCCAGGAGAGAAAGTGGAATATGTGGGCTCAGAAGCAGGTGATGAGTTGCTTCTCAAAACTTTCTTTAAATGGTTTCAAATTTTTAGTGAAGTAGGAAGCATGATTGCAAACTGAAACTAAGAATAGGGTAAGTCTAAAGAAAGACTAGAATTATTAAACAGTCATCTAATGGAGTGAGAAATGCAAATACTATGGAAAGATCGCCTGATTGCCAGGGAACATCAAGCATCTATGTGAAGTTATTGACCATGAATTGAAATAGAGAGCAGTCACCAAGCTTTTGTTTTCTTTTTTTTTTTTTGAGGAAGATTAGCCCTGAGCTAACTGCTGTTAGTCCTCCTCTTTTTGCTGAAGAAGGCTGGCCCTGAGCTAACATCTGTGCCCATCTTCCTCTACTTTATATGTGGGACACCTACCACAGAATGGCGTGCAAAGCGGTGCCATGTCCGCACCCGGGATCCAAACCGGTGAGCCCTGGGCCAGCGAGAAACGGAATGTGTGCACTTAACCGCTGTGCTACCAGGCTGGCCCCAAGATTTTGTATTTTTTTCCAACCAAGTTCATCAACTATAGACAATGATAGGCAGATGGTTAAATTTAAGAGATTTATGACTTGTCCGAGAGACCACGGTAAAGGGATAAAGGATAAACCCGTTTAAGTTGCATGCAAAGTAGTGATTATAATGATGGCTCATGGATTTTAAGCTGGAGATTTAGGGAATTTAAGATATGAAGGGAATCTAGGATGGGTGGATGATAGAGTGAAAAAAAGAGATTGGAAGCCCTGGTGGAAGTGAATAATTGACGGAGGTTAGCTATCAAGAGAAAGTTTGCTGCAAGTTTAGCAGATTTTGGCGAGCGAAATGTTCTAAACTGAGATGATGATGGTTTACCATTACTCATAATAAAGAGTTGAAGACTGTGACCACGGACATGAATGCGTGAGGCAAGATGCAGGACGTGATCATTAGAGGACAAAAGGTGGAGGAAATGAGAAATCCACGCCTTGGAGGGATTGCCTATGTAGATATTGGACACGTACACACACTCATGCACACACACACACAGATGCAGACATGATTATTACAGGAGGAATGCTGGGGACCATGCCTGGGAGCCTGGAACTCACCAATGTCAAGCATGTTTAGTCCAAATTCATTGCTGCGTGAGCTTTTACCAGGAGGGACTGTGCACAAGGAGGAGAATGCTAGTACTCCCCAGGCCCGGTTAGCAAGTTTGCATAGGAAAAACTACCAATGGGTGAAAGTCCTTCTCAGTTAAAGCAAGAAATACAAGTTCACAGAAGTGGTTGAGGATTTTGAGAATTGAGTTCCTGAGGGGGAAAAAAACAGTTGAAAAGGTTTCAGAAGCTGAGGAGGTATGAAGGGTGGGCAGTACAGAGACATGTGGAAGTGAGAATATGGGAACGATGGACTGACTGGAGGATAATTCAGATGCGCAGAAAAACATGGCAGGAGGAGCTTTATTTTGCCAGTCCTCGAGAAGATGGCAGAGCAGCTGTGTGTACTCAAGGGGCGAGGAGTGGGTGAAAAGTTTTCCTAAGCAGGTGAATTTTTGGGACTCCTACTTGACTATTGTGGATAGAGTTATGGAGTGCAAAAATCTCTTCTTTATTCTTATTTTTCACACTTTTACTCGCTATTAGTACTCATTTCTTCTTAGGTTTATAAACTTAGAATTTGTCAGGTTTAAAAATGGGTATATTTGCAAGTGTAAGAAAATTACAACTATACTTTAGAAAGAATTGACATCTTTAAAATATTTAGTCTTCCCTTCCAGTGTCATGATAAAGTTTCCTAGGAATCTTAGTTTTTTAATAAGTCATTTTAAAAAGTAAGTTAATTAACCTGTAACTATTATAAAATATGGATATATGTTTAAGGTACAAAACATTTCAAATTCAACAACGATACTTCAGTAACGTTTCAGTCTAGGCTCTTCCTGATCTGAGCAGGAGATACCCTCTTCCTTAGCAACTCCCAGAGGGAGATTTCATCCACAAAGTGTGGTTGTGGTTGCGTTCCACAATCTGCTGGGCACTTGTGGTGTGTTAAGAAGCTATGGCTGCCTCTGAAATGCTTATACTATGCATTCTATGGGCTTATTGAAGAAGATTCCCAAAGTATTTTTAGTTCAAATTGCTTTTGCTGCCCCCTCCTTTTACCAAAATGGTGACCTTGGAACACAGTGTGTCAATGTCTACTTATTTCAAAGAAAACAGCAGGACAGTTTCCAGAGAAAAAAACTGATTTTTTTTTTTTTTTGCCTGAGAGTTTGTTCTGACAAGCACTGATTGCTCCAAGGGTCTGAGCTAAAGTCACGATATTTTCCTGGGTTATTTTACAGTTGTTAATGCATCCAAATGACAAAATTCAGCGGCTTTCTAAATCACTGCACAAAATGTGATAATGAAAAGGGATATTTATTTTATATAATTTGACAGCAGATTTTAATGCAAAAAGACATGAAACTACACCTGACAGTAACTGACATTTGGAATTATTTTACAAGTTTAGATGGTGTTGGCCTCTTCATAATTTTTGTGACTTACTATATTTCTTGAAAAATTAAATTGTCAAAATTGTTACAAGTAGAAAATAAAATAATGGATATTATCGTCTGCTATGAATTTTTGATGGCATATTAACCAAAATTGCTATTTATATGTATGGTATAATATAGTCTAATTTTACTCTTTTGCATTTGGCTGTCCAGTTTTCCCGACAACATTTATTAAAGAGACTTTCCTTTCTCCACTGTATAATCTTGGCTCCTTTTTTTGAAAGCTGGCCATAAATGTGTGGGTTTATTTTTGGTCTCTCGGTTCTGTTCCATTGATCTGTGTCTGTTTTTCTGCCAATATTATGCTGTTTTGATTACTAAAGCTTTGTAGTATACTTTGAAATCATCAAGTATGATACCTCCAGCTTGGTTCTTTTTTCTCAGGATTGCTTTTGGCTATTTGGGGTCTTTCATTGTTCCATATAAATTTTAGAACTCTTTGTTCTAAAGAATATGAAAGCATAAATGTGTAAAAATATATACACCCCTATGTTCATTGCAGCATTATTCACAGTAGCCAAGATATGGAAACAACCTAAATGCCTATCAATAGATGAACAGATTAAAAAGATATGGTGTATATATATATACAATGGAATACTACTCAGCCATAAAAAGATGAAATTTTACCATTTGTAACAACGTGAATTGACCTTGAGGGCATTATACTAAGTGAAATAAGTCAGATGGATAGAGATAAATACCCTAAGATTTCACTCATATATGAAAGATAAAACGACAACAAAAAACTAACATATTAATAGAGAGGACAGATTGGTGGTTACTGGAAGGGAATGGGGGGAAGGCAAAATGGGCAAAAGGGAATAATTACACCATGATGGATAGAGAACAGACTTTTGGTGGTGAACACGATGTAGTCTATAAAGAAGTTGAATTATAACTATGTACAACTGAGTTGTATATAATGTATAAACCTACATCACCTCAATAAACAAGGAAAAAATTGCTCTTTATAAGTGGCCAATGATAAAAAGTATATGCTGACTGTTTGATTATCCTCTTCTTCAGATGTATTGGTGTATCTTTTATGAAATTATAAATAATGATCTATAGCTATTTCTAAACAATTTTATGATTTTCTAAGATTAAATAAAATGCTTTGACAAGGACTCCTTGGAGAAGTCCTTGATTAATGGGATGGGGCAGAGTACATATAAGATAATACTGGATTGTTCTGTTATGAAAAAAACCAATTTGGTGTCCCCCTAAAAAATAAGGGGATATGTCAAAAGGACACAGTATCTAGACAAATCTGGGTCAATTTGAACAACACAATGATCAATTATAATAATAAATTATGAACTATTTAAAATTTGAAATCCATGAGTCTAAAGTTATAATAAATAAAAAATTATTTTCATTAAAAGGAGACTTAGGAAGTACTCTTATTTACAATAGAATGTGAGTGCCAATAAGTGAATTCATGGGGAATGTTTGAAATAGAAGAATGTTGTTTTGTGTCATCATTGTGAAGCTTGGCTCAGGCAACTCATTAATGGATGCTAAATTCAAAGGAAAATTTTAATGAGGATACACAGATGATCATAAAGTGTCTTTCCACAGATCATTTTTTAGTTATATGAGAAAAAAATTGAAATTCTATGGTGAATAAAGCTAACATCTTGACTAGTTGATCAAAATTAGCATCATCAATGGACAGGTGGACATCAGATATCTCCAGATCTGATACTCTGAAAAGGACACAGTATGGCTTAGGGAGGATACTGTAATGCATAATCTAAATTTAAACCAGAGGAAACAGCAGCCAAACTCCAATAAGAAAAGTTTACTTAAAAAATAAAACAATAATGATGAGTTTTTAAAGAACAATATCACAAAAGATAAATAAACACAGTGGGAATGGCCTAGACTACAGAACACCATAGATATGTGGCAGTTAAATGAAATACTGATCCTAGATTGGATGCTGTCTTGGAGAAAAAAAATGCCACAAAGGAAATTACATGTTCAAGTGGGAAAACATGAAATAGGGGTGGTAGATTAAATAAAATATGGTATCACCATTAAATTTATTGAAGTTGATATATGCATCTTAGTTATGCAACAAAATACTCCTAATCTAAACAAACAATGAGGTATTTAGGGGTAAAAGGCCAGGATGCATGCAATTTAATCTGGAATGGTTCAGATAAAAGTGTATGTATTTATATTTACATTTTTATATCTACACAAAAATCTATGTATGTGTATACATATATGGAGAGCTCAGATAATAAACAGTAAAATTATAATTTTTAAATCTAGATGAAGTGTATATGTCAGTTTGTCCTGTGTTTATTCTTGCAAGTGTACTGTTGGTTTAAAATTCTTTGCATTTAAAATGTTTAAAACTGTTATTTTGAGCTACTCCTGATGGCCTAGTGGTTAAAGTTTGGTGCTCTCTGCTTTGGCAGCCCAGGTTCGCTTCCTGGGTGTGGACCCTCCACTTGTCTGTCAGTAGCCATGCTGTGGCAGCAGCTCATAGAAGAGCTAGAAGGACCTACAACTAGAATATACAACTATGTACTAGGGCTTTGAGGAGGGAAAAAAAAAGAGCAGAAGGTTGGTAACAGACTTTAGCTCAGGGTGAATCTTTCCTAGCAAAAAAAAAAAAAAGAAAAGCTATTTAAATGATTTTTGCATGCACTCTCAATAGAAGAATTAAAATGACGTCAAAATGTATAAATCGATATTTCATCTGTAACTATACATCTTTTCAAATCAGTAAACTTACTATTCTAATAGATCAGCTAGGGAAAAATAAAGACTTCAAAGTTTCAGAGCTGTTGAATTACACAACACGATATTTGTCAAATAGGTCAAATGTCACTCCACATTCCCCACTCATTAGAATCTCCCTATTCACAAATATTAGTAGTTTTGAATAATATACATTTGACATATAAAATTATTGAATTTTGTATGTTGGGTACAAGCACTGTAATTTTCATATTATAGTTTGATATAAACATGATTTGAATCTTTTCAGCTCATATCTTCCATCATAGTTTTTAAGGCAGATACATAATATTTTTTACCAGAGGTATTTATTTCCCAATAATCCTTATGACTGAGTCGGTTCTCCCTGTCATACTCTGGTCTGCATTCATGAGTTTCTTAGTTAAACGCAGGTTCATTCAATACTGACTCCGTGCTGTTATCTTCTAGGTTGCCCTTTGGAGATTTGTTCTTTGGAGAATACACTCCCCTATATTCTTGGACATTTCCTCAAGTATGCCTAAAACTTTGCATATTAGCTGAAACTTTCCCTGGTGATATTGTTCCAAGAAGTTTCCTCAGTTGCAGGCTATGATCTTCTCTCCCACATAGATCCAAAGAAGGAGCATTACATGGTTTTCCCATAGTTCTGTTTCTACTCAAAGCTTTTATATAATCAATAGTTTTATTGTTATTTTTGTTGTTGTTCTTTTTTTAAAACAGGAAATAACTAGAACATTTATTATAAATAATAAATGAATACAGTAAAGTTGTAGGGTACAAAATCAACATACAAAAATGAGTTGCATTTCTATACCCTAACAATGAAATAGCAGAAATAGAAAGCAAGAATACAATCCCATTTAAAATTGCAACAAAAAGAATAAAATGCCTGGGAATAAATTGCTTAAGCAGTGAATGACCTATACAGTGAAAACTATAAAACATTGTTGAAAGAAATAGAAAGAGACAAAAAGAAATGGGAATATATTCGTGCTCATGGATTGGAAGAATTAACGTAGTTAAAATGTGCATACTTCCTAAAGCAGCCTACAGATTCAATGCAATCCCTATGAAAGTCCAACAACACTTTCCATGGAAATAGAGCAAAGAATCTTAAAATTTATATGGAAAAACAAAAGATTCCAAATAGCCAAAAGCAATCCTGAGAAAAAAGCAGGAGATATCATACTCCCTGATTTCAAAATATACTACAAAGCTGTAGTAATCAAAACAGCATGATACTGGCACAGAAACAGTCACACAGATCAATGGAATAGAACCAAGATTCCAGAAAGAAACCCACACATCTAAAGACAGCTAATTTTCAACAAAGGAGCCAAGAACATACAATGGAGAAAGAAAAGTCTCTTTAAATAAATGTTGCTGGGACAACTGGACAGCCACATGCAAAAAGAAGTGAAAGCAGACCCTCATCTTACACCACACACAAAAAATTAACTCAGAATGGATTAAAGACTTGAAACCATAAAACTCCTAGGAGAAAACATAGGCAGTACACTCTTCAACATCAGTTATAGCAGTATCTTTTTGAATATCATGCCTTCTCAGACAAAACAAACAAAACGAAAAATAAACTAATGGGACTACATCAAACTACAAAACTTTTGTAAAGCAAAGGAAACCATCAACAAAACAAAAAGACATCCTAACAATCGTGAGAAGATATTTGTACATAATATATCTAATAAGGGGTTAATATCAAAAATAGATAAAGAACTCATGAAACTCAACAACAAAAAATCCAATCAAAAATGGGAAAAAAAAAAAATGGGCAGAGGATACGAACAGATGTTTTTCCAAAGAAGATATACAGATGGCCAACAGGAACATGAAAAGATGTTCAACGTAATTAATTATTAGGGAAATGCAAACCAAAACTGCAATGAGATATCACTTCACGCCCATCAGAATGCTATTATTAAAAAGACAGAAATAACAAGTGTCAGAGAGGATGTGGAGAAAAGGGAACCCTTGTACACTGCTGGTGGGAATGCAGCCACTATGGAAAACAGTATAGAGATTCCTCAAAAATTAAGAATAGAACTACCAGATGATCCAGCTATTCCACTGCTGGGTATTTATTCAAAGAACATGAAAACACTAATTTGAAAAGATATGTGCACCCCTGTGTTCATTGCAGCATTATTCACAACAGTCAAGCCTTGGAAACAACCTAAGTGCTCATCAATGGATGAATGGAATACTACTCAGCCATAAAATGATGAAATCTTGTGATTTGTGACAACGTAGATGGACCTTGAGGGTATTATGCTAAGCAAAATAAGTCAGACAGAGAAAGCCAAATACTTTATGATTTCACTTATATGTGAAAGGAAAAACTCAAAGAAAACCACACACACAGATATAGACAATAGATTAGTGGTTATCAGAGGGAAAGGGGGCAGGAGAGGGCAAAAGGGCACATGTGCACAGTGACAGATAGCAATTTGACTTTGGGTGATGAACACGATGTACTCTACACAGAAATTGAAATATAATGATGTGCACCTGAAATTTGCATAATGTTATAAACCAATTTTACCTCAATAAAAAATAATTAAAAAAGGAAATTCGGGCCAGCCTGGTGACCCAGTGGTTAAAGTTCACATGATCTGCTTTGGCAGCTGGGGTTTCGCCAGTTGGGATCCTGGGTGCGGACATGGCATGGCTCATTAGGTCACGCTGAGGTGACGTCCCATATGCCACAACTATAAGGACCCACAACTAAAATATGCAACTATGTACTGGGAGGATTTGGGGAGAAAAGGCAGAAAAAAAAAGAAATTCAATCACAAAACAAAAATCTGAAATCAACTTTATGAGCATAAACATTATAAGAAATGTCTCATTTAGCAAATACAAATGACTAAGTGAAAACGACCTGCTTTAGCAAACATTAATGAAAACTCACTTACCTCTAGACTAAATGTCTATTCACATCATTTCATAAAAATATCTACATTACTGTGGAATGGTATGCTGAAGTTATAATTTTATTGTAAAATTTGTTTTAATGGTAAACCTGCATATATATCTATATAATTATTTCTATTTATAGAAAGTAAAAATAAAGTGTTTCTCAGTTTGTAGAAGAATCATTTTAACTATGTTTAATCATAAAAATAAATGGATAAAGTAATTTTAAAATTTATTGTTAGCACTCTTTTTTTATGTCAACATTAATTTTTACTTTTCAGGATGTCAGGTTTCAATGTTATTTAAACCTGAAAATTCTATCACATAATGTGCATTTATATGTAAATTTTGCCAGTAATCATATAATATGTATACTCTACCCAGTATAAACACTATGGTGAACATTTTAAAATTATGTTCTTCTTACACACTTATGTTGAGCTGAAATATTGGAATAGTATGTTTGGTGACTTGAAAATGTCTAGTTACAGCTGCAAGAAAAAGAAAAAACATTTTTTCAAACTTGTCAGAAATGTTTTGTGAGATTTATAAAAAGTGAAGAGTTTGACATTTCTTCCACAAATATTGGCAAGGGCACAAAATATTTCTTGAAAGTAAAAATTGTCTTCTCTCCTAAAAGTGTATATTCAAAAAAGGAAAAGCAATTAAGAGCAGAAAAAAGAGTATGTTTTTAAATAAATGCCAAATTTGCCAAATATTCTCTCTTTTGGTGACCTTACCCTGAAGGAAGACATTTTTAGATTTATTCAAAATATGACTTTAGAAAATACTAAAGTAACACATCTATAACATAAACGTAAGGTGTAAAGAATAACATGATGAACAATTTTGAATCCTTTACTAGAGTAGACAATAAGACATTATTTACATTAGCTGGCTATATAATACTCTGTAATCACATACTTCTTCATCCCAGAAATAATACTTATTCCATATTTTGTGTTTATTATTTTCTTGCCTTTCCTAATAGTTACTTTATGTGCATGTCTTTACGAAACATAGTGTCTGGTTTTGCTTGATTTTATGCTTTTAGACTTTATGGAAATGTTATTGTATATTTTCTCCCGTGATTTGTCGTTATCTGTCATCAAACTTTCTTCACTGCGTTTAAAAAATTAACACATAATGATTATTTAGGCCCATATTCAGTAGAATTTATACTATAGTGATTAATAAGAATGAACATCTGTTCATATCTGAACTTTTTGTTTTTGAAATATTAGTGTATTTGTTGTTATTTTTGGGGTCCTTTTTTATTCCTATTGATTTATTGGAGTTGTTTATTTCATGCCTCAATGGGATGACTTGACAAAGCACACTCCAGTGAAACATTGATCTTACTCAATGTAAACATTACTAATGAGTTGTGGGATACAAGCCAGGAGCAAACAGACTTAACATCCTTCTCTACAGGTACCAATCCATCAGACACAGCTTCCAAATAGTGTCCATTTCTCTCCTGCTGTGATGCCTTTTGGTTTTTGAGTAACAGACGAATGCATAATAATGTGTTGAAATCTTGTCAGAGAAATCTTGTGAAGTTTTAGGGGCTTCTTAGCTTTATACTACATCAGTCAAACAGAAAATGCCTATGTCAGTAAATGTCCATTTTCCATCCAGGGACACACCCCTCTCAAATCTATAAATTCAAGTTTTTTTACAATGGAAAATCCAGTCAGACTAGGTATTATATCCTAAAAAGGACTTTTTATTTTTATTTTCTTTTTCCTCTTCGATAAATTTTGTCAACTGATATCATTCTGCTAGTAAGTATTGTATTTACGTGTTTTTAAGGTCTGGTCCAGGTTTACCATTCCTTCGAGTCCCCACAAGGAGGAGTATATCACGGGCCTGGTGTTGACTCTTCCTTCCTACTTTACATATTGGGTTATCAAGATTTTGACATTCTTATGTATTGAAAACATTTTTTCAAACATTTTGGTAGTGTATTTTGATTAACATAATTCCTTACTCTTAATGTAGTTGAAACATCCGTCTTTTTATTTTTTCCTTTTCAGTCCTGTGAGCTTGATTTGACACCTATGCCTTCTTAAAATCTTCAAGGTCTTCTTCCAACCTTTGTTAATCCATCTGCCATTGGCTTTTGGGTATTCTACCACAAGAGCACAAGTGTGGATGCCTAGTGGGTTATTGAAAGCAGCATGAGGAAAATGAGGGCAGGAGGTGTGTGTAAGGCAAGGTGCAACTGAGCCATTCCACATGGGACTCAGAGGACAGAGACGTCAGGAGCAACCTCTGGGTTGTGCAAGTTGTCCTATCAGCCAGAACACTGTGACTCTTGATGACATGGCTGCCATTATGAAACCAGTATGGCGCCGAGTGCCAATTTTTCAACAAAGATAGAAGTGTCCTTTCTGGTGCCTACAAGGCTACAACTCCTGTCTCGTCTGAAGGGTCCTCAGTAGCACCAAACAATAAACCATTGAGCAATAAACCAGATCTGCTGTAATAACGAAACTCTTGGAGCCTACAGACTTATTGGAGATTAAGAAACTAACTATATTACTGACCAAATATATATATATATTACTTTCACCTAATAAATACATACGCATTTAAAACGAGCTCTGTTCCAAATATCTTACATTTTGTATTTTAACTCACAAGTCTTAAGTTTATTCCTATATTTAGAGCTGGACTCGATGTTAACATGACTGTTGGCATTATGTAATGGAAATTTAGTGTTGTTTTAAAGAGTATCCTTGCATTACTCAAAATAATACACTTGACAAATTTTCATAAAGTATTTTGCTTGTTCAGTTAAGGTCCACTCATTACCACGTACAAATGATCTGCATCCCAATTCCTGCCAAATATTTTTGTCTCACTGAGCCTATCTCCAACTGAGCTGCACAATAAGACTTCTTTTATAATTAAATATTCTCCTGGAAACATCAGCTAAAGGGCATTAATATTTAATCAGTTCTGCCCTATATTTCGTATGTTACAAAAGCACTATACAAGTCAGAGACGTTATTTTCTTTTACTGGAATCTCAACTGAACTTCCAGAGCTCTCTCTTTTCCTGTAGCTTTGACTAGCCTACTTCTTTCTGTTAAAACATCCTGTTATTTTGACATTTTCTTGTAAATCAGAACTAAGCTTCACCTCATAAACAAGCTCTTTATCAAAGTGCCACAAATTGTTTCACTTTTCTCATTTCTCTCTCAACTCACCAGCAAACCTCATTTGTTCTCCTGAAACAAAATGATTCCTCATCCAATTAGTGCAATGACTGGGCCTGCATGCAAGCACAGCTTGCACTCTTTCAGACTGAAAGCATTCCTTGGCACCCAGTAATGAGACTGTGCAGCCTTCACAAGGAGGTGAAACTAATTTCACCCATCCTGTAATAATGCCACATTCTCATATCCAGGGAAGATATGTCAAAACTGCTACAATTATGTTTGATTAAACACATAATTACTGGATGGCTACTATGTGCAAACCATCTATCTTTTATGTCGGTGCTCATGCCCACTTTTGGTATTTGTGGCCCAAGGGCCACGTTTAAGTGATTACATCTAATATCTGTAGCCTAGCATCAAGGAGAAGGATGACTCCTGCCAATTCCTCCTGGGTGCTAAGAGGGATATTCCTGATTATTAATTTAGCAAGTATAATGTCAAGAGGTGTAAACCCATCAATTTTCACTTCACAGAAAAAACTATACCAGAGGAAAATATAGTTGTAATGATAACTTAAAATTTTTTGAAAAAGTAGAACTTTCTTAACTAGTGTAAATCACAAATGTCTCCTGTTGATCTTTTTCACATTTTGGTATATTTTTCTCTGTATTTTTTGTGTGAGGCTCAGTTCAATTTATTAGAAAGAGTTTTAAAATTACTTTGATGCTAAAACATTTTACTTAAACCTAAAATAAGATCAATTACCAATAAATTATGTGACAATTTAACTAGGTATTTTAGTTACTTTAAAATATAATTTCCATTTCTTTTATCCACCTTGTGAGGCATCTAAATTGTTTAGTAGGAATACAGATAGAAATATAAATTAAGAAAAGGTAAGCTTTCTAGGTATAAGACATTGGAATAAAGAGCATTTATTTGCTAGACAATCAACCCAAAATAGAAGACAGAAGAAATTTCACTTCCAATAAAACTTATCAATGTTAATAACCTTAAAGTGTTACTTGTGAAAAGCATCATATGGGGTTATGGAGACTTATTCAGAGGAAAAAGGATTAATAAGAGAAAACACTTCTCAAAACAGCAAAAAATGCATTTCTTAAAAACAGGTGGTAAATTGTAGGCAAAGCCAAAACAAACTCTGGAACAGTGAGGTTCTTAGGGTGGAACACGTTCCTTAGATTCATTGGCACCACTTGATACCATTGAACTAAAGGGTATGTAGAATTAAAAAGCAGAAGATGCTAGTCCTTTACACATTGTAGAAAACTTTCAGAAAATAAAGAAGAGCCTCAGCATTTTAACTGTGAGAAATCTTGTAGCAGCGGATTTGTCTTGGCTGAGAGAGCTATGAGTATAATAACATACACATACACATACCTACACCCACGAGATATCATTAGATGTTTCAGTGTGACCCCAAAAGAATTTCTCTCAGCTGAGGACACAACCATGCCTGTCCTCTCTCACATAAAGTCTTTATCTTTTTCAAAAACAAAGAAAAAGCTGAGTGATATCACCATCATGGCAGGGTGAACTTTCCCAGAATTCTCTCCCCTCCAACATACAACAAAAAAGAACATCCATACTCCAACAGAGGACTTCCTAAAACAAGACAAAAAATGTTGGAGAGATATGCAGCCATATGATGAAGGGTGGAGAGGGTGGATCACCCCTTGGAGGAGCTGGAACCAGGTAAAAGGGAACTTCTTTCCCTCCCCAAAAGACTGATCCATGACCACAGGAGGCTCCAAGAGGGAAGGAATAGGGGAGGAGACATTCATTTACAGAACATCAAGGAACCTTAGGGCCCATGCAGCCTAGAGGGAAAACCTCTACGGGGCTGAGAGCTTTTGAGAGTGCTGACCACATCAAGACAAGACTGCCGGAGACCAGATAACGAGAACGCCTAGAGTGGATGCAGGAGAAAGTGCCCCTTCCCTGACTTGTCCCATGCGCACTTGACTGGGATATCAGCTGAAGGCAGACTTCTCAGAATACCAGGCTCTTGACCCCCACCCAGTGGCGATAGGCTGTAACTGCAACCAAATAATATCAGGATGTGTAAGAACTGAACCACCTCCTCTAACAATATCAAACACTATATCAAATCTCCAGACCAGAGAGAAAACGATAAGTACCCAGAATTCAATCCTGAGGACACAGAAATATGTAATCTAAATGACAACAAATTCAAAATAGCTATCATCAAAAAACTCAATGAGGTAAAAGAGAATGTAGAGAAACAATTCAGTGAGTTCAAGAGCTTCTTCACAAAACAGATTGAAACTATAAAGAATCAATCAGAAATATTAGAGATGAAAGACACAGTGGAAAAGATGAAACAAAATGCAGATTCCATGAATGCTCAAGTGGACATCGTAGAAGAGCATAAGGCATAATCAAAGACAGACATGTAGAAATGCTCCAGACAGACAAGGAGAGAGAATTAAGACTGAAAACAAAAGAAGAAAGTCTGTGAGAAATATCCAACTCAATTAGGAAAAGCAACAAAAGAATGATAGGTATTCAAGAAGGAGAAAAGGAGAATAGAGCAGAAAGCATGTTCAATGAAATAAGAGCAGAGAACTTCCAAAACTAAGGGAAAGAGACGGAAATTCGTGTGGAAGAGGCTTCCAGATCTCCTAGAGATGTCAATGTAAAAAAAACTACTGCAAGGCATATAGTAGTAAAACTAATGCAAGGCATATAGTAGTAAAACTGGCAAAAATGAATGCCAAAGAAAGAAGAAAATAACCTACAAAGAAACACCTATCAGCTTTCAGCAGATTTCTCTGCAGAAACCTTACAAGCTAGGAGAGAATGGAAGGACATATTCAAATCTTTAAAAGACAAAAATCTTCAGCCAACAATACTCTATCCATTAAAAATATCCTTCAGATATGAGGGAGAAATAAAAACCTTCCCAGACAAACAAAAGCTAAGGGACTTCGTAGCTACAAGAACCCCTCCTCCTCACAAGAAATCCTCAAGAAGCCTCTCGAACCTGAAAAACACAAGGGGGAAGAGGGAGTTACAAAGCATGGAGTAAGGAGATAAATAAGTAGACAGAATCAGAATAGGATAGCAAATACTCAGGTATAGCTTTGAAGATAATTGGGAACGAAAACACCAAAAAAATAGATCTTCTTGTCAGTTTCACCAAAAACTGACAACAGAAGATGGAGTAAGATGTGAGAAAAACAACTTAGGAGGAGAGGAGGAAAGAGACTGAATCAGTTTAGACTAAAGAAATAAGAGGCCATCAGAAAATTAACTATCTTATACAGGAGATTCTGAATACAAACTTCATGGTACCCACTAAACAAAAAAGCAGAACAGAGACACAAAAAATAAATAAGGAGAAAACAAAGAAACACATCATAAAAAACTACATAATTCAATGGATAGACAAAACACACAGCACAAGAAACAAAGGAAATGCAGGAGAACTGGAAAATGTGTGATAAAATGACAGCATTAAGCCCTCATATACCTCCAATAACCCTAAAGGTAAATGGATTGAATTCTCCAATATAAAGACACAGAATGGCAAGATGAATTAAAGGACAAGTCCCAAGAATATGCTGCCTCCAGAAAACACATCTCACCTCTAATGACAAACACAGGCTCAGAGTGAAGGGATGGAAGATGATATTCCAAGCTAATGGTAAATAAAGGGAAGCAGGTGTCACCATACTTACATCAGAAAAAGTAGACTTCAAGATAAGTCAGGTGGAAAGAGACAAAGAGGGGCAGTATATAATGATCAAAGTGGCACTCCATCAAGAAGAAATAACACTTATGAATATCTGTGCACCCAACACAGGAGCACCAAAGTTCATAAAGCAACTATTAACAAAAATAAAAGAAGATATTAATAATAAAATAATAGTAGAGGGTCTCAACACTCCACTCACATCAATGGATAGATCATTCAGACAGAAAATAAATAGAGAAAACAGTGGAATTAAATGAAAAGCTAAACCAGTTGGACTTAATAGACATATATAGAACACTTATTCCCAAAACAGCAGAATACACATTCTTCTCAAGTGCACATGGAACATTCTCAAGGATAGACCGTATGTTGGGAAACAAGACAAGCCTCAATAAATTTAAGAAAATTGAAATAATAACGAGCATCTTTTCCAGTCAAAATGCTATGAAGTTAGAAATTAATTACAAGCAAAAAGCTGAGAAAGGGACAAAGATGTGGAGACTAAACAACATGCTATTAAACAAGCAATGGATCACTCAAGAATTTAAAGGAGAAATTAAGAAATATCTGGAGACAAATGAAAATGATAAGATACCATACCAACTCATATAGGATGCAGTAAAAGCTGTATTAAGAGGGAAAGATATTGCAATACAAGAACATCTTAACAAATAAGAAAAATCTCAAATAAGCAATCTCAAATTACTCCTAAGTGACTTAGAAAAATAAGAATGAACAAAGCCCAATGTCAGGAGAAGGAGAGAAATAATAAAAATCAGAGCAGAAATAAATGCTATTGAAACAAAAAAAGGCAGTATAAAGGATCAACGAAACAAAGAGCTGGTTCTTTGAGAAGATAAATAAAATTGACAAACCCCAACCAGACTTACAAACAAAAAAAGAGAGAAAGCTCAGATAAAGAAAGTTAGAAATGAAAGCAGAGAAATAACAATGGACACCATAGAATTACAACAGATTATGAGAGACTAGTACAAAAAACTATATGCCAACACAATGGATAATCTAGAGGAAATGACTAAATTCTTAGACTCTTACAATCTCCCAAAGCTGAATCAAGAGGAAACAGACAATCTGAATAGACCAATCATAAGGAAAGAAATTGAAACAGTACTCAAAAGCAACCCAAAGAATAAAACCCCAGGACCAGATGGTTTCCCAGGGGAATTCTACCAAACTTTCAGACAGAATTTAATACCTATCCTTCTCAAGCTATTCCAAAAAATTAGGGATGTTGGAACACTTCCTAACACATTCTATGAGGCCAACATCATTCTAATACCAAAGCCTGACAAGGACAACACAAAAAAGGAAAACTATAGGCCAATATCAGTGATGAACATAGATGCAAAAATCCTCAACAAAATTTTGGCAACCGGAATTCAGCAATACATCACAAGGATTATACATCATGATCAAGTGGGATTTATACCAGTGACACAGGGATGGTTCGACATCCACAAATCAATCAATGTGATACACCATATCAACAAATTGAGGAATAAAAACCACATGATCATCTCAATAGATGCAGAGATAGCATTTGACAAAATCCAACAGCCATTTAATGATGAAAACTCTTAACAAAATGGGGATAGAAGGAAATTACCTCAACATAATAAAGGCCGTATATCACAAACCCACAGCCAAAAATCATACTTAGTGGGCAAAAACTGAATGCCATCCCCCCGAGAACAGGAACAAGACAAGGATACCCACTGTCACCACTTTTATTCAACATAGTACTGGAGGTTTTGCCCAGAGCAATTAGGCAATAGAATGGAATAAAAGGAATTCAAATAGGGAGTGAAGAAGTGACCCTCTCACTGTTTGCAGATGATATGATCTTATATATAGAAAACCCCAAAGAATCCATCGGAAAAATAATAGAAATAATTAACAACTACAGTAAAGTTTCAGGATAGAAAATCAACTTATAAAAATCACTTGCTTTTCTATACTCCAATAACAAACTTACAGAAAGAGAACTCAAGAATACAATTCCATTTACAATAGCAACTAAACAAATCAAGTACCTGGGAATAAATTTAACAAAGGATTTAAGGGACTTACACAATGAAAACTGTAAGGCATTACTGAAAGAAATTGATAATGACATAATGAGATGGAAAGAGATGCCATGCACATGGATTGGAAGAATAAACGTAGTTAAAATATCATACTACCCAAAATAATCTACAGATCAATTCAATCCTAACAAGAATCCCAATGACATTCTTCATGGAAATAGAACAAAGACTCCTAAAATTCATATGGGGCAACCAAAGACCCTGAATTGCTAAGGCGATCCTCATATAAAAGAACAAAGCTAGAGAGATCACACTCCATGACTTCAAAATGTACTACAAAGCCACAGTGATCAAAATGGCATGGTACTGGTACAAAAAGAGGCACACAGATCAATGGGACAGAACTGAAAGCCCATAAATAAAACCGCACATCTACAGACAGCTAATCCTTGACAAAAGTGCCAAGAACGTAAAATAGAAAAAAGATAGTCTCTTCATAGTCTCTTCAATAATTGGTGTTGGGAAAACTGGACAGCCACATGCAAAAGAATGAAAGTAGACCATTATCTAATGCCATACACAAAAACTCAAAATGGATCAAAGACTCGAAGATAAGTCCTGAAACCATAAAACTCCTGGAAGAAAATATAGTTAGTACAGTCATTGAACTTTAAAGGATCTGTTCAAATGCTTTGTCTTCTCAGACAAGGGAAACAAAAGAAAAAATAAACAAGTGGGAGTGCATCAGAGTAAAGAGCTTATGCAAGGCAAAAGAAACTAGGATGAAAACAAAGAGACTATCCACTAACTGGGAGAAAATATTTACAAATCGGGGTTAATCTCCACAGTATATAAGGAACTCACACAACTGAACAATAAAAAAAACAAACAGCCCAATCAAAAAATGGGCAAAGGACATGAACAGACACTTTTCCAAAGAAGATATACAGATGGCCAATAAACACATGAAAAGATGTTCAACATTATTAATCATCAGGGAAATGCAAATGAAAACTACACTAAGTTACCACCTGACACCTATTAAAATAGCTACAATCTATAAGACGAAAAGTAACAAATGTTGGAGAGGGTGTGGAGAAAAGTGAATCCTCATGCACTGCTGGTGGGAATGCAAACTGGTGCAGCTACTATGGAAAACAGTATGGCGATTCCTCAAAAAACTAAAACTAGAACTACCATATTATCCGGCTATCCCACTACTGGATATCTTCACAAACAACTTGAAATCAACAATCCAAAGTAGCATATGCACCCTATGTTCATTGCAGCACTATTCACAATAGCCAAGACATGGAAACAATCCAAGTGCACATCAAGTGAGGATGGGATAAAGAACACGTGGTATATATATACAATGGAATACTAATCAGCTATAAAAAAGACAGATTCATTCAATTTGCAACAACATGGAAGGATCTGGAGGAATTATGCCAAGCGAAATAAGCCAGATTGAGAAAGACAAACACCAGATGATTTCACGCATATGTGGAATATGAACAAACCCATGGCCAAAGAAAACAGTTCAGTGGTTACCAGGGGAAGGGGCATGTGGCCTGGGCACAGGGGGTGAAGGGCAGCACTTATGTGGTGACAGTCAAGAAATAACGTACAACTGAAATCTCACATTGATGTTAGCTATCATGAACTCAACAAAAAAAATTAAAAGCAGAAAAAGCAAAATTGAATCTATCAAATTTAACAATAAACTATGCTCTGAAAAAGAAAGAAAGGAAGCAATTACTGGGAAAATATGTCAGAAATTGTCACATTTAAATTATGCAACATACTCAAAGATCTTAGTGAAAGTAGCAACATGTTAGTAGCAGAAATTCAACCCATCTCCGAGAGCAGGCAGAGCTGAGGAGGGTGGTGGGGAAGGGAGCTGTGATGGTGTCAATGGTGATGCCTGGAAGAGAAATCAACAGCAAGAATAAAGTCCTTAATGGAAGCCGCACAAAGAAGAATGAAATATACTGAAATCCCAGTAAACAAAGACAGTGAAAGTATAACTAGCACACTTATTGAAAGGAAACAAATTAAAACAATTCTCTATCAAATCAAAGAAGGCACAATGAAGGCAAAGTCGTATAGAAGAAGGATATTACACTAGAGTAAGGTCAAATACTGCAATCCAAAAAGCATTAGTAATTACGTTAAATATAAGCGGGGTATATGCTCCAGTGGGAGAGGCCAAATTTGTTGGACAGGATGGGGAAAAGAATCTCAAATAGTGACTAGAAGCTGTGGATAAGAAGTGCATATTAAATACAAAGAAACAAGAAAATTTTTGAAAAGAATGAAAGATATACAATGAAAACATTAACCAAAAAGTATCAATGTCGCTATCTTTTGAGAAGACAAAACAGGCTTTAAGATCAAAAGCATTATGAAAGATGAAGAAGAATATTTTTTATGACAAAACACTCAATACAACAAGAAATTAAAATTCTAAATTGGTTTGTATATTTAAAAGTGGCTAAAGATAAATAAAGTTTAAAAAAGGCACAGAAAAATTAACAACCGTATGAGACATTTTTAACATATTGTCTCAGGAGTGCATGTAATGAGCAGAACTTTCTTACAATTTCCTTGACATACAAAGAAATTCCTTGAGAATTTCTTGAAAGATTTGTACTTAGGGCCCATAATAAGCTTAATTGATTATCGTTATTTTATGTTAAACCTAACAATTTTGGTATATTGTACATATATCAAACTATGGTTGTGGACCATATTTAGATCATATATTAGTTCTAATAGTTTTTCAATTAATTAACTTGAATAAATATTGTTGATAGATAGTCATAAAGATATCTATCATTTAAATTTCTCCTTTCATATTGGTATATCTCTAATTTTCTTCCTTTTATTTTATCATTGCATTGTCCCCTGTAGTGAGAAGCATCTTTCTGTTATGTGTCTTGTGGTTTTCTTTTGGGAAGTATTTAAAACATTTTTTTTCCTTATGCATTAAATCTCAAATTATTTCTTGTAGACAAATTTTATCAAGTTAAGGATATTCTTAGCCTGTTAAATATTTGTTTCTTATTTTAGTTCAAGGATGAGTGTTACTTCAATAAATGAATTTCTAACAGCCATAAAAATGTTCATGGTTGCTTGGGTTTTAAAAATATCTGTTTAAGAACAGTAATTTTTTGCTTATTTAATCACCTTTCATCCTGAAGAATAACTCTACTTGGTCATAAAATTATCATCTCTCTCTCCCTTTTGTTTAACCCAAACACAGTCTGTTCTTTGGATAGGATTATACTAATGATCTAGAATGTGTTAGGATGCTTTGCATTTTTTTATGTTTTAGATAATTTTAAGTTAAAGAGAACAATTTAGTTGTAGAGAGTGGAGTAAAGCCAATTCTTAAAATTTCCTTACTCTGAACCAAAATGTATCAGCTCTATGAACATTTCTAAATGGATCAACAGCAAAAGATTACTGGTAAGAATTAGACAATAGATAATATTGTGGACAAAAGAAAAGAGAAGGGTAAATTAAATTATGCACAACACAACTTGGGATAATTCTGGAATTTCACCACTATTTTGGGCACACAAAGCTCTGAGTAAGTCTGCCTGAATCTGCACTTCCTCTGGTAAATAGAAAACACCCAGTCCTTAAACTGAAGCATTTACAAAACTAGCAGGAAAATATAGGATAAGTTGGAAGAAAGGAGGGGGATTCATCTATAATCTGTCAACAAAAGTAAATGGCATGCAAAGAGGTACAAATTTTATATATTAGGAAGATAAGGAAAAGATGGGTATGCCATTTGTGCAGACATATCACAGGGGAAAAAAGGAAGAAGGAAGGAAGGGAGGAAGGACATGGACAAGCCGTGTAAAACTAAGACAGAACCAAACCTACTGTGCCAAAAATAAAGAGCATTATCCATCTGTGTTTCATACTAAAAAGGACTTTTAAGATCCTGAATAATTTAATAAAATCTAAGTTTACAGATGAGATAAATAACGGGTAGAATTTAATGATACAGAATTGCAGAGCCAGGGAAACTTTCTAAATGCCAAATGAATAGCATTACATAAGGAATAGGAAAAAATAGAACCACAAGATATAGAATAAACACAGCTGAAAACCTCATTTATGACATAGAGGCATGGCTTAATATAACCACAGCTGAATTCACACGCAAATAACAAAGCTCTTGGACCAATTAGAAAACTCCGGAATAACAACATAGGTGAAGATACCCTAACATGAAGATAATTGGGAACCCTGAGGGAGAAAGTCCAACATAGACAACGGAATGGTTTGCTATAAACATGTCATTTTCTTCTGGAAATGTAGCAAAATATACTTATTAGTAGAAGATCAATCAACAATCCATGATAAATGGAAGGAGAAAATCACTTACACATATTATAATTAATTTGATGTGATGAATTAAAAACTGAAGATATTCAGGTTCAAAAACTGGGTCACTGACAAGGTTGGGGCTTGGGTTATGAGGGATGCACATCAAGTTACTCTCAAATTTAGCAAGATCATTTAATCTGGAATAAAGTGCAGCAGTATGAAAAAAAAAGGGAAACAGTATTTACCGTGCGTTGAGCGGAGCAACTAACTTTTGTCGGAATTGCCTATTTATTTGGTTTCAACACAACTGTATTGTTCGTCAGTGTTTTCCCATGCACTGATGAGAGTAGTCAAGGTATGCAAAATGAGGCCTGAATAAAATGTTTGCATTTTAAATGAGCTGCTAATAAATTAATTTATGAATGGAGGGACTTAAAACATCAGATAATTAATTATACAAGCCTAGAAATCAGAAGAGAATTTTGAGGCCAGAATTCAGGATTTGAGATTCATCATCATAAAAGTGGTTATTGAATACATTGAAGTGGACTACAGCTTCCAGAGTTCGTGAAAACTTAGAGAACATACACTTTTGAGAAGAGTGGAGTAAGAGCATCTGTAATAGAAATTTTCAGTAGAGAAGACAAAAGGGCAAGTGGGAAAACAGAGGAGAGTAATATCTTGGAAATGAGTAGAAAAGAACCATTTCAGAACAAAGGGAGAAGGCAGTCAAGCCAACTGCTACAGGCAAGTTGGGCGAAATATTGGAAAGATGTCAGGCATGACCGTGCCCGGGGCCATTTTAATGTGGTGGTGGAGGTAGCAACTAGATAGCAAAGCAATCTTGAGCAAAAAGAACAAAACTGGAGGCATCATACTTCCTGATTTAAAATTTTATCACAAAGCTGTAGGAATCACAACAGTATAAGTAGTGGAATAAAAACACACACATAAACCAATGGAACCGAATAGAAATCTTGACTGCTCTGCTTTCTTTCACTGCAGCTTTGCCTTGTCAAGAATAGCACATACATGTAATCATATGATATATAGGATGTTGTTTCTTTCCTGTTTCATTTATCATAGTTTTGAAATTCATCCACGTTTTTTATTATATCAGTAAGTCCATCCTTTTTAATATTGTGAGTTCCATTGTATGGATGTGCCACAATTTGTTTACCCATTCAGTTGGTGGGAATTTGGGTGGTTTCCACTTTGGGATATTTATGGATAAACTCTTAAGCACTAGTCTACGTTTGTATGTGTGTTTTTACCTCTTGTGGGGATTATCTAAAAGTGGAATTTCTTGGGCATGCGGTTATGTATTTAACTTCACATATTTCACTTATAGAAAATGGCCAAAATATTTTCCAGAGTGTGGCACCATTTTGTGTTTCCACCTGCAGTGTATGAATATTCCAGCTGAGTCACATCCTCACAGCACTTTATACTGTTACCAGTCTTTTTAATTTCATACGTTTTTGTGAGTGCCTAGTGGCATCTTATTGTGGTTTTAGGTTGAATATCCCTAATGAGAAGAGATGTTGATAATCTTATGGTGTGTTTCTTTGCTATTTAGATATTTTCTTTGGAAAAGTGATTTATACAAGTGTTTTCTACATTTTTTTCTTCCTCTATGGTTGATACAATTTGTCTCCTATTTAAGAAAATGAAGCCAGATTTAAGATCAAAACAGTTTTCTCACATTGCTTCTTGTGGAAATTTTAGCTCTTACATTTAGATCTATTATAAATTTTGAGTTAATTTTTGTGTATAATGCGTGGTAAGGGTCAAGGTTCAATTTTTCGAAAATGGACTTCAAATTTTTCAAGACATTTATTGAAAAAAACAGTTGTTTCCCATTGAATTACCTTGGTTTCTGTGTCAAAAATCAACTGATTATATATGTTTGGGATTATTTTTGGAATTTGCATTTTTGTACTTTTATAGATTTATCCTTACGCCAATTCTAAATACGCTTGTTTATGCAGGTATAGAGTAAGTTGTGAAATTAGTTAGATTAAGGCAGTCGACTTCATTCTCTTTTATCAAAATTGTTTTTGACTTTTGATTCTTTGCTTTCCGTATACATTTTTAATTCCATTTTTTGATTTTTGTAAAAATGTTTTCTGTGATTTTTGACTGCGATTACATTCATTTATAGATAAACCAGGTAAAATTAACCTCTTAAAATACTCACTCATAAGTAGAAGATAAAAACGACAAAAAAGAAAAAAAAGTTACATAGCATTGGAGATTGGACTGGTGGTTACCATTGGGGAAGGGGGAAGGGGGGAGGGCAAAAGGGGTGATTAGGGTCACGTGTGAGAGGATGCACTATAATTAGTGTTCGGGTGGTGAACATGATGTAATGTATCCAGAATTTGAAATATGATATACATCCAAAAAAAATAAAAATTAAAAAAAATATTAATCTTCCAACTTATGAAGCAGGTACATTTTGAGGTCTATTAGATATTCTTTAATTACTCTCAGTAATATTTTCTAGTTTTCAACATACAAGAATTGCACATGTATTGCACAGAGAAGTATTGAGCTCTCCAACTATTTTGGATGTCTCTTTCCTTTATTTACTTTTTATTGGTTTTACCTCACATATTTGCATGCTGTGTTATCAGATGCATGCATAGTTAGGATTTCTATTACTTATTGATGAATTAATCTATCATTATGAAATGAGTTTTTCATCCCTGGTCATGCTTCACATTCTGAAGTCCACTCAGTATTAATATACGTATTTATGTACTTCAGCTTTTTAAGTGTATTTTCATGCTGTATCTTTTTCTAACTCTTTTACTTTTAACCTATCTATATTTTTATATTTGAAGTGGGTTTCCTCTAGGGAGTAAATAGAGGGATCTTATAATTCTATACAATCTGATCACCACCTTTATTTGCTACATGTTAACTATTGAAATTTAACATAATTATTAAGGCACTGGACTTGAATCCACTGTTTCTTTTGACTTGCACTTGTCCCATATGATCCTTATTTTGTTTTTCCTTTATTCCTGCCTTATTTTTTAAAAAGTTTAATTATTTTTTAATACCCACTAATGGCTTATCAGCCATATATTTTACAATATGCACCTCTAACTTTAGGGTCTACTTTCAAATAATATTATACCACTTCATTTGTGGTATTGTTGTGGTACATTTTACTTCTACATATGCTAAAACTCCCTAAAACATTATAATTATTTTTGCTTTAAATAGTCAACATTCTTTTTAAATAATTAAAAATAAGAAAACATCTGATTTTACCCCTTATTTATAATTACTATCAGTTTTTATTCCCTGTGTAAATCCAAATCTGCACCTGGTATCATTTCTCTTCTGTATGCAAAAACATATACTTTAGTATTTCTTTTAAAGAAGATATGCTAGCAGTGATTTTTCTGTTTTCTTTTGTCCAATAAGTTCTTTTTACCTTTATATTGGAAATATATTTTCTCTTGCTAAAGAATTCTAGGTTAAACATTTTTCCTTTGTTGTTTTTTTGCATACTTTAAAGATACCACTCCATTCATATATAAAATTATAAGGAAATTACACCTGAGTCTGATGGATTCTCTGGCTTGAGCAGAAACTGGGAGGAAATAGAGAATGTCTTTCACCCGCACCATAATATTTAATCAACAAAATCCAGACACTGTGAAACTCTACAGCTCAAATAACTGGTGTTGTTTGATAAGGAAATTGTAAGGAAATGATAAGAATAGAGAGAAACATATTGCGTAAAAAAGGCCATTGAAGAACAACTCCTCATTTCTCCCTTGTCTTATCCCCTGGCAGCCACTATTCTACTCTCTAATTCTATGAGTTTGACTGTTTTAGGTTCCTCCTATGGGTGGAATCATATAGTATTTGTCCTTCTGAGATGGCTTATTTCACTTATCATAATGCCCTCAAGTTTCATCTAGTTGTTACAAATGACAGAATTTCCTTGGTTTATAAAGCTGAATAGTATTCCATTATGTGTGTACACCACATTTTTAAAACGTATTCATCTACGCATTCATATTGTTCCCATGTCTTGATTACTGTGAATAATGCTGCAATGAACATGAGAATGTAAGTATCTCTTCAAGATCCTGATTTCAATTCTGTTGTATATAAAACCAGAGATGGGATTGCTGGATCATATGGTAGTTCTATTTTAAATGTTTTGAAGAATCTCTGTACTGTTTTCCATAGCAGCTGCACCAATATGCATTCCCATCAATAGTGTATAAGGGTTCCAACTTCTCCACATCCTCACCAAAACTCGTTTTCTTGTTTTTTTTGATAATAGCCATCCTTACTGAGGTGAGGTTATATCTCTTTGTGGTTTTAATCTCGTGTTAAGTGTTCTTGCCACACACACACAATAAAAAAAGGGAAACAATAAAACATTTGGAGGTAATAGATGTCTATGACCTTGATTGTAGTGATCGTTTCCTGGATATATGCATACGCCCAAACTCATCAAATTGCATACATTAAACATGTGCACAGTTTTCTATATCAGTTATACTTAATAAAGCTGGAAAAGATTTTAAAAGATTTACAAACATTTGTTTGTTTAGTGACAAGAATAAAAATGGTGCACATTTGTGTTACAAATGTATTTAATAAGTAAGGAAGAGATACTATTACAGTCTGGATGATAGTCATGTATAGATTATGATTGAGTTACACAAAATGGATTATATTTGAGAATACAAAAGTGGATAGGCATTTTGTACTACATGGCAGAGTTCTATTACTCAACCTTGTGGTATAATTTTTTGTGTCTCATTTTATATTTATTATAACAATAACCAGAAAAATATTGAGAAAACTCTACTAGGCTATTCCTTTAAATTATTTAAAAAAATAATGATTTAAGAAAAATTATAAATAAAGCCATTTAAATAATGCCAATAGAAAAAAATTACTGAAAAGGTAGAAATTTGCATTATTATGTATTTCTTTTTTGCCAATAAATATTTAGTTTAAGTCAAAAGTGAGAAAACAAGAATTCCTGTATATATTATTCTCTCAAGGAATAATTTAAACTAAATTTTTATTTAGATTTATGTTCTAACATAGATTTACTTGAAAACCTTATGTAAACTATAGTGCTATTATATTGGTACATATATAGATAGATTATAGACAACAGATAGAAAGATAGATACATGAATAGATAGACACTAGGTTTCTCAATTTGTTGCTATTCTTTGCAAAATTAAAGGCTGTAAGTTTTGCTTGAAAATATAAGCACAACTACCAATTGAGTGAATATGTTTCCCTTTGAATACTTGCTCCTTGCTAATCTAATTAATTAGACTAATTAGGCACCTAAACTCTGTTATTAATTAGAGACTCCAGCTACTTATGCTACCTCTGCCCCCCCTTGCTGATATACCTGCAAGCTGTCGTTCCTGTTTTATATACCAATTTTCTCTCTGACTTTGCCCTCACCTTAAAAATTGACTTACCCTTTGCCTAGTCCTTTATAGAAATTTTGATGGCTAATTGTTTAATATAAAAAATTGTTTACATTTACAATAACAGCTATGATTTACTAAATATATAGTCAATGGTAAGCCAGCCCTCGTGGTCTAGTGGTTAAGATTCGGCTCTCTCACTGCCGTGGCCTGAGTTCCTTTCCCTGTTAGGGAGCCACACCACATCAGCCATTTGTTGGTTGTCTTACTGTGGCAGCTGCCTGTTGCTGTGAAACAAATACCAGCAGGGTCACCCATGGTGGACAGGTTTTAGTGACACTTCCAGACTAGACAGACTAGGAAGAAGGACCTGGCCACTCACTTCACAGAAAAGTAGCCATGAAAACCCTGTGAGTAGCAGTGGAGCATTTTGTGCTAGAGCCCAGGAAGGGGCGAGGATCATGCAGGAAGACCAGGCATAGTTCTCCCCTGCTGTACACAGGGTCAGTAAGAACACGAATCTATTGACCGCACTAATAACAGAGTGTGTTAAGTACTCTCAAAGTACTCTACATGTACTCATAAATTATATAAACTAAACTCACAAAAGTGCCGTAAGGCAAACATAATTTCCCCCATTTTAGAGCTAAAACTAAATTCAAGGGATTTAAATAACTGCCTAAAGGGCATGAAACGGGTCCGTTGCAAACTATGTCACTCTCACTTCAAAGCTGCTGTTCGTTCAACCATGCTGTGTTAATGGATGATACTTTAACATACTGATATTAATATACATCCCACCAGCAGTGATCTCCCTATTAACAGGGTTAGCCTAAAGGGTTTGCTCAACTTGGAACCACCTCATTATACTTCATTACATTATAGATTTTCTTATGCTCATTTCTTCAACTTAAAGACCAACCACAATAAGGCTGGTAAAACTCAGGACACAGAATGAAAAGGCCACGTATTTATTTACACTACTCCATTTTCTCAAGTTCCTCCTCTAAGGATGCACAGGGAGAAGATAATGGTGGTGTTTACTCTGTTACCTTACCTCAATCCAGGACTGCAAGTTAAGTTACCTACTTTAATTTGCTAGTATTTAATTTTGTATTGCTAGTGTGTGTGTGTGTGTGTGAATTTAGATCCAGGTTCATTTATATCATCTCATTCTTTCACATCCTTTCCTCTACTCCCTTTGACTCAAAGCTTACAATGAAACAACTCAGTATTAAAATTGAGCTAATTTTTTAGCTTATTTTGTCTCAGTTCTAAACTCATCCTTCTGAAAGGCTGGGACTTGGATTCTACAGACTATAATTCTCCTTTCACAGCTAATTTCCTAAGAGTTTTCAGAAATATTGGTCAATGGAAGGATCCTGAAGGATGGCATCAAAGTCATGTTCTTTCCTGTTTGCTTTCTATTCCTGTTAGCTTTGGATAAGTAATACCCTTTCCCAGGCAGTATGAGCCCTATTTGTTTCCATCAGTGAAATGGTCTCCATCTCACCCTCTGACCCCTGTCATGATAAATACTCTAGACCTTCCACAAGAGGTACTCTTTCTGGGGTCAGAGTCAATGTTCTCTGTTTCTATTAGTCCGAATCAACTCTTCTCTTCTCCTGTCTATGAGCTTCTCAGAAAAATGTACTGCTGAGTCAAAAAACATGTCTTTTGCCCCCCAAAAATGTACCCTTCAGGCACACTGAATTACAAGTTCCCATGACAGTCCCCTCTGGAAGACTTGGAGAAACTGAAATACATCTTGGTCTGTTATGCCCCTTTCCATATCTTCTGAAGAAAGCCAGAGTATGAGGCTGGGAAATTCAACATTGGAAGCCCGGAGTGTCTTCTTGAAATCTATTGTAGAGTGTGTAAAGATCATAAGTCATGGATTGTACCATAGGATGCCATTTTTCACTAAGGTCTGCCATGTGGGGAGTATAATCTTAGGAATTTTAGAAAAGGGATAATTTTCAAAGATTTTAGGTTGAGTATATTACTGTATAACCCTTTTTGCCAGAGGTGGTGAGCAAAATACATTCATTAGATTCCAACAGCCCCAAAAGTCTAAAGTCTAAGTCCAAAGTCTCATCTAAATTAGATGAGTGAAACTCAAGGTATGATTCATCCTGTGGCAAATCTGAAGGTGTGAAACCAAACAAGATATATATTTTCGAAATATAGTGGTGGTATAGGTATAGGATAAATACATCCATTGAAAAGGGAGAGATAGGAAAGAAGAAATGGGTAACGGGTCTAAGTCAGTCCAAAATACAACAGGCAAACAACATTGAAGCTTAAGGCTTGAGAGTGATCCTCTTTGGCCTGGTGCTCTGCCTTGTAGACCCACTAGGGTGAAAACGTCATCCTAGTGGCTCATTGGGGTGCTACCCACACTGTGGCTAGCTGTGTTGGTCCTCCCAAGCCACAGCTCTCTGTTAGGGTTCCATAGCTCTGCCTGGTTGGAATCCCACACCCATGGCTCTCTTGGGATGCCTGGTCTTTTGAAACAAGTAGAGGCAGCCATGCTCCCCAGACCCATGCACTCTGGGCCTGAAGTGGGAGTGACAGCCCTGATGATCTCTGCATCACCTTCCTGGTTATTCTTCCATTGTCTTGAAGAATAGCACCTGGCCTTTATTGAGATGGTTGATCCATAGTAAACTCCTTATCAAATAGTGATTGGCCACCTCTTAGTATTCTCATTTTCTGCAATATGGATAGCCTGAAAATATCTCAAATCTTTAATTTCTTCTTCCTTATTGTTTAACTATTTCATTTTTAAGTAATTTATCCCTTCTAACATTTTATTATAAACAGTCAGAAGGAGCTAAGCCTCACCTTCACACTTTGCCAGAAATATCTCCAGCTAGTTATCCAGTTTCATCACTCACAAGTTCTACCTTCCACAAAACACAAGAACATGAATACAATTCAGCCAAGTTCTTTGACACTGTATAACAAGAATTGCCTTTTCTCCAGTTTCCAATAAGATGTTCCTCATTTCCATCTGCAATCTCATTACTATGGCCTTTACAGTCTGTATTTCTACTTAAGTAGAGATTACTTAAGTGTTCTCTAAGAAGACAGAAGCTTTCTCTACAGCTCTCCCCCCGTCATTTCTGAGCTTTCACCAGAATCATCCTTAACAGACTGTTCATGGCAATGTAGGCTTTCTCTGGCACGCACCTCAAGACTCTTCTATCCTCTACCCATTCCCCAGTTCCAAAGTCACTTCCACATTTTCAGGTATTTGTTAGAGCAGCATCTCACTTGCAGTACCAATTTTTGTCTAAGTCCATTTGGACTGCTATAACAAACTACCATAAACTGGGTGGCTGAAACAAAAAAACATATATTCTAACAGTTCTTGAGGCTGGTAAGTCCAAGATCAGAGTCAGTGTCTGGTGAGAGCTTCTTCCTAGTTCATAGATAATTGTCTTCTGCTGCGTCCTCCCATGGCAGAGCCATGAGAGAGCTCTCCATGGTCTCTTTTATAACGGCACTAATCCCATTCATGAAGGCTCCACATTCATGATCTAACCACCTCCCAAAGTCTCTTCTTCCTAAAACCACCACAGTGGGGGTTAGGATTTCAACATACGAATTTGAGAGAGACATAAACATTCAGACCACAGCAGTACTTTTCATCAGTTTGAGAAAGTTCCATAAGGAACTAAATCTAAAGGAGATGAGTAGGAATATTCCAAGCTCTTGTTTGGGAACCAAGGGAAATGTGTTACCACCAAGATGAGAAATACAATGGATACAATATTTTAAGTAAATTTATCCAAATTAAAAATACTCCACATTTTTTGATTGTATTGATTACAGATTTGCACATCTCTTAGAAATGCCACCTCTATTAATCGCTCCCCATTCCCCTGCATGCTCCGGTTTATTCAGTCTTACCAGTGATAAAGAAAAGAGCTCAAAAGTCATATTTTTCTGGATGTTGCATATTGAATGAGAGATAGGCTTCAAAATATAGAATACCTACAGATGGAGAAAAGAAACACATTAGTGTGAGTTTCAAGTGAGCTCCCTCTTTATGTTAGCACTTAAACTATTGACTTGCAAATGAAATTCCAGGCAAGATGTGATACCTCCATTTTCATTTAACAAGATTTCTTTAATACTCATGAGATTCATAGGAAATTGGATGCTATCTGAACAGAAAGGATTTGTAATAATGGCCCAGGTATTAGCAGGATTAGAAGAATCTGAATGAACAATCCCTTTGCTCATAAAGAAATGATAAAGGATAAAAGGTAGCACTAACTGTTCAGTGATGTGGGATGTTCACTGTGTGTAGAGCTGTGTCAAATTAAAAGTCATTCACTTGATTAGTTAGCTAAATAGATTTTTTTGCACTTACATAAACAATTTTGTAAGCCACTCAGGGCCTATTTATGATAAGAGTAAAGTTTTTAATGTAGTCATAATCTTTATTGAAAAATATTATTTAATATATTTTCTTATAATTGTCCCTTATTCGTTTTTAAATAATTTTGCTGAAGACTTGGAGATGTGTTTATCATGGGAAAATTAAATCAAATGCGTGATCGAAATTTTATTTGTGAAGATATATTTGACAAAAATATTCACCATTGTCACCAGAAAATGAGCAGTTTTGAATAGTCCATCTTAAAAATTTCTAAAGGTTTCTTCAATTGTCCTTCATAGGTTGCAGAGTGATAACCTAAGTTACCCTTCATTCATGCAATTTGACCAATTCTACATCAAATAGCCATTTATTTGTTTTGGCCGTTGGTTCTGTTGAAGGATATTGATAAATTAAGTTAAAAAAAATGTCAGCCCTCTTACAGGAATCCAGCCTTGCATTTGAAAAATTCAGATAACCTAAGATCTTCCAATCTGTTTTTCACTGCAGTGTGAGATGGTCGTATGGGTTATATGGTGGCAGAGACAAAGTACCAATAATACAATCATCAGGAACTACTCTCTGACCTCACTTTTCCAAGGAGTCTGGTTTATTTTGTGATGAATAAGCGACAGACTTAGGAGGAAACCCTTCTAATATTAGGGATTTTAAAAATATTTTGGACATTTTCCCAATATGTGTAATTTCCTTTTATTTAACACATTTTTCTGTTTCCATGAGGCTCTGGATTGAACATAAGTTTCTCTGAACTATCCAGCCTTTGTTTGTAATTACCTTTGAATCTCAAATACCATAGGGGTAAAAAGATATTTTTTTTGTCCTGACTCCACACCATTGTTATTATTATTATTTTAGATAAAAAACCTGAAAGCTCTATCAGATGAGCCAAGATGGTTGGAAATTTTGCGTTTTTCACTTGTAGCCGTACAGTTGTTCAACCTATTTTAGCATGGTTCTGTCACTTGTGGATGGGGACTATAAGGTAGAGATTTGATAAGCTGTCTAGGAAGGTAGGGGGAATGCCCAAGCATTGTTGGAGAGTGTGGAGTCTCCGGAGCCTGAGTGTGTTGTGTTTTGTGTTTCAATGGCAAATATCATTTCAGTGTTTCTCCAAGAGAACAAAAATCTTTAATATCCAGTTTGTTCTATGGTTGACAACGTATAGAATGCATCATGCTCCCTTCAGAAGGCACCGCACAATAATGTATTGGAAAAAATATCAAAGCACAAATCTGATGTCATGATTACAAATATGATAACTCAATTATTATAGAGAATTCTTCTACACATGGATTCTATGGGCCTAACTCATTTCAGGTTTCATTGCAATACTAAGCAAGAGACAAAGTAAGGAGAAATAAGCTGAAAATGGTCTTTCCATGCAGTTTTTTTTAGTTTCTACAGATTTATCTTAGGTCTGACTGTAGATATTAAGCAAATATTTAACACTACCCTTAAGTTCTCTAATTTAAAGTTGTTCTAATAATTATTCAAGTTGAGAATTCTTATTCATCCATTTCAAATTGGTTGAGGTTTAAGGCAACTATCATTGGGTTTTTAAAATATGTTCACTATATCCATTTAATTCAAATTCTAGGCTTCTATTTAAAATTCCCTATTTTCAAGGTAATATAATAAGACATTAGAAATTCTAATGTTCTCTGAAATGTTTTTCAAGTCATGAAAATCAAATCTGAAAAGAAATTGTTCTTTATTTTCTAAATCTTTTCAGCATAGGTGATAAACCTATGAGCTAGTCTGCTAGGTATTGGAAGTCTGAACAAGGTGTTGAATGGTAGTATAGAATCCAAATTAAGGTATGAAGAGAATAATAATTAACTATAAAACCACTTAGGAGAAAATCTTCCCAGCAGTATCAAAGTGTTACATAGAAACAGCAGCACATTTTGGGCTAAACTGCAGTGATTAGCATATATTAAAAAGAAATGTTCTCACCTGCATTCTTCTTAGTCTAATATCAGTTGGCTGTGCAAAATATAAAGATAAATAAAATAGCTAAATGCAGAAAAGCTAACCTCTGCCCAAGAAGTTCTGTATTGTTCAGAGTGCAAACATCTCAAAGTCTAATGAATCTGGGGATAGAGAAGAAGCTGTAGTTATAGAAAAGTGAACCTGAGTATGACAGATAACTTAAAATAAGAAACTCGAGGAATTGCTACCAGTTTATCAGAATCTCTGAATAACATGAAGGAACAAGGATGCCTAGCTGTTTGTCCCTTGGCGCAGCTATATGTCTGAGGACGCTACATTCCAGTTCACGGCCATGAACTCTGCTTACCAGTACTGGCGGGAGAATCTTTGAACTGTAAAGAGAAGATATTCTTTTGGGGGGGATCAGCTTGATTTATCAGATATATTATCTTCTGAATAGATATTTTGCATCGATGCTGAGAAAGATCTTCTAGCATTCAATCTTGGAGGGATCCAGCTGTCTGCCATTTCTTTGTGAAGAGATACAAACCAATCAAAGCAGCTTAAAAAAGGACAAATCCTTTGGTGTCTTTTGTTTTTCCTTCTTAGAAAGTTTCCTCAGTGATACATTGAATAGAGTTTTAAAAAAGCTATCAAATGCTCTCCGCATCTTTCCTAATCCACAATCAAATAAAAATATATACTGCCCTCAGGGTTCAACTAATCTTAAAACAATCTAGACTGCATGGGGAGACCATGTTACTAAAAACAGAAATGTGACAATGTTTTTACAAATGCCTTGCATTGTCAAAGCTAGAAACGTGTAATAAATACAGAGCAAGCAGCCTCGGCTTTTTTTGCTGCCTAGCCGGTCAGTTCATTTAAATCAACCCTGCCCCTCAGGAGAAAGACAATTCTTAAGTCATATTTCAGTCATTCTCAGCAGCATAGAAGTGGATTCCAAAATAAGAGAAGTTGTTTTTATCAGAATGTTGATTTTTTTGGTTTACTTTTTCTCCTCTTGCTAAATGTAAACATGTTAAATATATTTCCTTTTAAATATGATAAAAGCAATTAGAATATTCTTACTCTTTCCTTATCCGGTGAACTTAATTGCAGTGTCAGTTTTAACAAGATATTATTCCTTCTTGATCTCAGTCACCCTAACATGATCCTGTTCAAATATGAAATGTCCTCGCATGGTACTTAATACACTATCCTGTGATGGATGAATTAACTTGCCCATCTTTCTTAATGGCCTAGGAGCCAGCTAAGTTGTGTCTTTTGAATTTGTTTCCAGTAACTTGCACATTCTTGAAACATAGTACTACATTCATGTTTATTTTTCAAATGAATGATTGAGTGAATTAATCAGTATTCTTATACATTAACTTCTTCAGATTATTTATTTTCCTGATTAGCAAATTTAAGTCAACTACACTTTTAAGGAAAATATATATATATATATATATATATATATAACAATTAGCCCTCAATGATAAAAACATAAATTTATGCATAAACAATTTAGTTTGCTTTCTCAGAAATTCTCTAGTTGCATTTTAGCCTTCTAAAGAATACAGTGGTCATCAGCAAATCACAAATTCATCATAGTGATGGCATATTGCATTCTAAAGCAATCCCAAATAATGTGTTTGGTAGTTTTAATATTATTGTTTTTGAAAAATAGCTGTTACTATAGAATAAACAATGGTTTTATTAAAGTGCAACACTAATTCTAGAGTTGCAAATCTGATCTGTATTTAAATATCTGAATTTGTATATCTATATATGTAAATCAGACATATGATAAAAATTTAATTTTGTACCTATACTTACACCCTATTTTAATAATTGAATGTCTATATTTCTTTAAGGATTAAGATAAGGCTAAATCCCATAAAGACCCTATATAAGCAACCAACCTTCACTTAATATCTGATAAGGGCCAGTTTCACAGTGGGAGACCTATGCAGTCACTCAGGGCCCCACATTCAGAAAAGTCCTGTGCTTTGAGTTTAATGCTTTGGGTCACTGTTTTGAGTTTTGAAGGCAAGATTCAATGGGACAGTGGAGCATCCCCAGGGCCTGGATCCTTGGCACACACATAGTGTTCCTTTCTGTAGTCTCCCCTGGATGGATTCCTGGGTGCCTGCTCCTGAACCCTGACTTCCCAGGTCCCACTTGTAGTCCGCTTCCCTGCTCAAGCCCATGACCACCTCCACCAATCCATGCCTGGAGAGACAACCAGATGGCTAGGAGGCGGGGGAGCTCATGTTCTATCACTGTCCTCTGCCCCTGGCTGGAGTTGGACACACACAAAGGGAGTATTTGGATTGGGTCCTTGGCAAGCTCTACAGTGAGGGCAGGAAAAGGGAGTACCTGTCCCTGCCCCAGGATGGCAATGTCACAGCACATTCAGAGAAATGACCCAGAGGGCCCTTCATCTACCCTGATACAGGTATTGAGCATTTCTGGTGTGAAGGTCACAATCCCATAGGGTCCTGTGTCAGTCTGGGATTTGGAACATTGACTTCCTGGCCCTGGCTTGTGTCCTGAATTTTCATTTTTCTCTTGATCCTGCAAAATATGTTTCTGGCCCTGACTTAATGTAAGATAATGTATACTATAAAGCACAGGTATTTGAAATATGACCTCTACACTTTGAAGTATATTATGGCCCACTGGGAGTGGTATCACTTTTTGTACAAATAACCTGAGGTGAGATATTTTAAGGGTGTAGAAAGTGTTTAACTGCTTACTTAAGGAGAAAATGAAAAGAGTTATTTGAGCACAGAAGATGAAATTTGCATTAGGCTTCTTAAAAGATGGGTGAAATTCATAGGCAGAAATTAAACAGAAAAAGTTGTTCTATGTATTGGAAGCAAAAGGAATATAATTACGGAAGCGGGAAATCTGAACAAGCATGTGGTAAACTTGCCTGGTTGGAATAGAGAGAGCCTGAAAGTAGAAGGTAAAATTTGGCAACAGATAGATGGAGATAGATGGGAATTTCATGCCGTTAGATGCTAGAATTATTTCATAAGTAATAGCCACTATCAAATATTTAATAGAGATATGACATGATGATCATATTAAAAGCAAATATTTCAAAATTGGACTACAATAGCTAGTCAAAATGCCCACAGTGTCGACATGTTTTAGGTTGATTTCTTGTTACTAAGCGTCAAACCATCATTTTCTTCCTGAATATCCACCTCTTGGGAGCCCTAGTCTGGGTAAACAGGTTCTAGCTCCAAATGGAGTTTAGCAGATGAACTAGTCTATCTAGTTCTCAATCACTCTGAGCTCAATTAAATTTCTTCATAGGATGCATTACTTTGAAAGAGAGAATGTTGCTCATTAGAAATTATATGTTATTTTCTTTATCAGATAAGGCCTTCATGGTTGAAGTGGACTAAAATTTTAAGTTCCATATACTTGATCCCTGGTGATCTGGATGCAGAGATTTTTCACACTCAAGGGTTGTAAAATGAACATTAAATTAATTAACACAGCATATTTTAACATGAATGTTATATAATAATGAGTGGACATTAAGTAAAGTCTACACTAATTACAGACAAGGACATATGAATCCTGTGATTTCTAAACTCAATGACACTTCGCTACACCGTATTAATTAGTATTTGGATTCTGCTGATGTCTTAATGTTTCTAAAGCGTGGAGAGTTCTGAGGTAACATTCACCATGTTAAGAAAGTCGTTTGCTGTCTACCCAAACACAATTGACAACACTGGTAATGAAGTTGTGGAAATTATTTGCTATTAGAAAACCAAGGAGAGTTTCTAGGTCTCTTCATTTCACTCGAGAAATTTCCTTTGACCCAATGACGACTTACGCTAAAATGCAGACACTGACAAATGTCACATTGATTTTTAGTGTCAGTAAGCTTCGTTTCTCACTACAATCAGACTGGAATTTAGTGTGCTGGAAAAATCCAGTCAGGACGATTCATCCATTCAAAATATTGATATAGATGCTTATGATGTTATTTTGTAAAACTATAAAATTTGAGACCAGTTGGATCATTCAAGCATAAAAGAAGTCGTGTATTAACTAAAATCAAGGGATTTGGTCATCACATTGGGTCACGAGAAACCGCTTGTTTAAGTTAGAGGAAATGGTTCAGACGTTGCAGGAATCTGGCTTGGCGTAAAACAGAATGATTTCATATGAGGCAGAAAATTCTTCTACAAGTTCTGCCGTTAAAAGCCATCAAATATCTTTTAAGTACTCCACCTAAGGAATTATTTTATAGAACATCTTCAAGGAAGCTATGATACTCAAAATTCATTTAAGTTCAAGTAGAAAGCAAATGAACCAGAACCTCAATTTGTACGTTATCCTTCCCCAGGATGGTTTGGGAAGCAGTTTTCTCTGCCTGGAATACTCTTCACAGCTGCTTCAGTTGGGATTTGCTAAGGAAAACAAAAGCCATTCTTAGGTCCAAATGGACAGTGTTTCAATGCTGGTAAATGGGGGCTTATTACACACTGTTAGAATGTCTTTGACCGTACACAAAGGCCACCACTACAAGTAGAATATTTTCAGGAGCTCACAAAGATGTTTCTGTGAAACACCAGAAGTATAGTTAGTGATGGGGCAGGGGAGTTAAATGGTGTCAAATTTAACACTTTGCTGCACCAAAGCTGGTAATTTTCAAGCATTTTCTAACTAGAAATGTGTTGCATGAAAATGAGTTCAGAGGATGATGCCTTCTCCATTTCTTCTGTTTTCTAAATCTCCTGTGAATCTGTCTCATTTGCAGACTCTGATGCGGAACTTTACTGGGAATCACATACTGAGAAAGGTCATTCCTGGATTCTCCTCGAGGAGCCAAAGAGACTCTCAGTGAGCATGTTAGGCATGCTCAGGTAACCACGAGAATTCCAGCCCAACCATCCGCTTGTCAACTCAGTATCCATATATGACACTTTCAAGAAATTTAAACTGCCAAACAATTAAAAATGACGTTCTGTTTCTGCCCACCATGATGTCAGTTTTCTTCATCAAACCGAGGCTGCACTCCCACAAGTCATCCTATCTCCCTTTGAGTCATCTTCATTCTTTTTCTAGCTCAGTCACAAGGCCTCTTTTGGATATCCAGCAACTTAAAGATGGCTATAAATTTCATCCCCCGCAGTGCTGTATAGCAAATAGCAGGGGAAGGTGATTAAGAAAACTGGTTAAAATACAAAGTTGCTTAACTATACTACCCAGTTTTCTATCTATAAATAAATATTTATATGTGCATACATGTATGTGTGTGTATAAAGAGAGAAAATAATAACTGCAGTTCTCATCTCTGCAACTATTCTTGTGGTCATAGATGGTCCGCATAACTCACTTTTCTCTATCCAATCGATGTTTCCTTTAGTTTCAGCAAGTGGCTCAAAGCTAACAGTACTTCATTACCTTGCAGACTGACCCCAAACTTTTGTTCCTGAATGCACTAAGTCATTTGTGTTTCTGCCTGCTCTAGTTTGCTGTTGTATTCTGGTAATATTTACCAGTGAGTGTAGGAATATACAGGTCAGTGTCCTTGTGAATGCCTGGTTTGCAGATATATTCCAGACCCCTCCCCTTGATGATCAAATTGGTTACTTCAGTCTATATTGTAATTCCCCTCAGTTTTACTTTTGATACAGCAGCATGGGGATCCCAAAAGGCCAGTTAGTTGTCTCGTCTTCCAAGGAAATTGTACTGTTTTGACCCTCCCAATGGAAGCATTTCTCCTTTGATCATTAGGACATCTAGACCAGCAAATACCAAAGATAAAAGCAAAATTTTGCAAATGGGAAATGAGAACTTATTATAATGAGAGGAGTTACTCCCTTCCATCCTTTGATTTGCAGAGTGTTCTGTAAAGGAAAAATGGCACTGTACATGGATCACCAGGAGAAAGCATATCCATCATCTGTAAGCCAACTCTTGAGCCGGCAAGACATCATCAAATTACGGTGAATGGATCATGGGTGATGTGATTTAGGAGACGCTATATTGGATGCCCAAGAGAAAGGGCTGTGACAGCTAAGATGAATAAAGTGGATGTACCAGAGCCTAGAGAGACTGCAGGGGGACAGAGGGGAAGGGAGGAGTGAAGGACGATTCTCAGGATTGTTGCTTAGACAACAGAGAGGTCACGTGATACCTGGAGTGAGGAAAGGCTAAAAGAATGACAGGTTTGCTGGATGTAACTGACATTCTGTTCGGTACCTGTTCAGTCCAGGTGGCAATGACAAATAGCCAGAGGATAGGTTTTCACTCCTGTTGATGTTCACATTCACAACTTGACCACAAACCCAGACACTCCCCTTTTTAATTATTTTGATGTATAAGTCACAGGATAGAAAGTCCCTGATGAAAGATCATAACTATTTCGTGAAGAGAAAAAGCATCCCCTTCCTCCCTAGCTGGAAATAGTCTCTTTTAAAGTAAAGAGATCTAAAATTATGTGGTAAACAATTTTTTTATTCTACATGGTTAGAATGGACTTTTAACAATTGTAGTGTATATTTCATGAACTCAAAAATATTGAAAACCAAGTAAGGCTTTTCTTATTGTACTATAGTCTTGTTCTAAGGGGAAAATGGTTAGAAATGCTATATTACAGAACTCTAAGTATATTAATGAGTCTAATACATCTAGAAGATCCTGGCTAGAAATGAGTCAGAAATAAACTTTAGAAAATTCCTTCATGATATATGCACTTATATCTAAAACTTTTAACGGCTTCTATTGAGATGCTCTACTTATTAAGCAAAATAAGTTAGACTTTATTTTTTCCTATCACTGTAATGTTTCAGAATCTATAGAAAAAAAGGCAAAGTTATGTTTAACTTATAGACATGTATATCGGTGCATTCATGGCATTTTGGATAGCATTTTTTAAGTCAATAACTAAGTTTAGCATTCAATTCTATTTAAACTATTTAGTTTCAAATCCAACATTAATCTTATTGCATCTTAAGTAGGGGAAAATATTGTGAGACATTTTTAGAATAAGTTGTGGAGAAACATTACATTTAAGTCAGCTTGTTGAACTGAGATTATATGACCCTTTCCAGAAGATAGGACAAAGGATTGGCAGAGTAATAACTGAATAAGGTGAACCATACAGAGGCCTCCTATCTCTCTCCATCTTAGCAGGAACATATACCAACAGAACAATAATGGTGTTAGGTGGAAGGCTCTACCTTCTTGTGGGGGAGAGACTGCCATTCTGGAGCATGGACACTAGCTGACTCTCAAAGTGAAACAGAGCCAATCCTTCCAACATCTTTCACCAAAAGTAAAGCAGCAATCAAAATCAAGAGTAAGCTTCATATATTTTCTAATAAAAATTCATCTAATCTAAAATGTCTGTTTTGAATGTGTTAGAGATAAGGTGATTAATAATATCCTCAGGGAACTTGAAAAGTAATAAGTGGAATAGAAATGAAAGCACATAAGGTACAAATCATGAAATATTTTATATATTGTACAATCATAATTATTTCATATACGATTAGGTTTACATTTACCTGCACACAAAATTATGAAACCAAAATAACACCAAAAGATGACCAAGGTAGAATACATCACTAGCTGCTGTTATTGATCTACTGAAGAAGCTTGTGTTTGTAATCTTGTATATGATTCAGTAAATCCCCTCCTCCGCTCCCACTTGCCCTAAGGATAAGTGAAAATTGGATATTTCTAACAATGCCCCTACAGTGTCATACTTAAACAGATGATATGAAGAACTTCAGAATCTCATGATACAAGTATGTCTTATTCTTTTTTTCCCCATAAATAATTGCTCAAATATGCAACCACCTTCTTGTCAACAGGTCTATTATAACTCTCTTCCTTTTCACACTTTCACACACGTTTCCAGGAACCCCAGGTCATTATATTCCAAAGGAGTGAGGACCAGTACAGATTCTACACCCAATTAAAGAGAAAGCAGAGTTTGATCTTTCCACCACTATTACTTCTTTTCTACACTGTGGATAATGATCAGCCTAGAGTGATGCCGGGTCAGGCCCATGCACAGCTGCACAGCTCCTCAAGGGAATATGATCCTGTGTCAGCAATAGGGCCTCCAAGTTTGCAGGACTTCACGCCTAATGTGCTCAATTTCCCTACAAAACAGTATCCCAGTGTCCAGCTAAGCCTTAATAAGAATAAGGTAGCTGTAAGTCATTGTAGGCACCATTCCCCTTCTTATTCTGTGGATCTCTACTTTGAGGTGGTAAAGATTGTGCTTTTCTTTTTAAACTACTAAAATTATCTCATGACATTCTCATTTGTTCAGGCAATGGGACTGTGACTCCTCCACTTAATGAAGTTCATTTTATGGGTTCAAAGTGTATTTGACCTCATACAAGAATATTGCCCAATGGTTCTGAGGGGTTCATAGCTGGACTCTGATGGAGTGGTGGGGGTGGCGACGGCAGAGTTAGATCTGCATGTAGTGACTGCAAGATGATTTCCTGACAACCTTCTCATGCTTCCCAAGAAAGAAAAGCAACAGTAACAATGTAAATTTGTCTTTTAAAAAAATTAATTCTGCTTACTGACAACATTTAGATATCTGAAATGCTAAGAAAAAATTGATCACAAATCAATTATTCAAGAAAAAATATTTGTCTCCATTAACTTTTTTTAGTATTTGGCATATTTTTTATCATGGTAAGATATATACAACATATAATTTGCTATTTTACTCATTTTTAAGTGTACAATTCATTATACATTAATTATATTCACAATGTTGTTCAAATATCACCACCATCTCTTTCCAAAATTTTTCATCACCCCAAAGAGACTTTGTGCCCTTTAAACAATAACTCTCCCTTCCTTCCACCTGTAATCCTTGGTAAACTCTAATCTACTTTCTGTCTCTATGAATTTGCATATTATGGTATTTCATATAAGTGGAATCATACAATATTTTTCCTTTTGTGTCTGGCTTATGTCAGCATGTTTTCAAGATTCATCCATCATGTAGCATGTGTCAGAAATTCACTCCTTTCTATGACTGAATCTTATTAGTCCATTTTATGTATATATCACATTTTGTTTTTTCATTCTTCTGTTGATGGTCACTTGGGTTGTTTCCACATTTTGGTTATTGTGAATAATGCTGCTATGAGCGTTAACATACATATATCTATTCAAGTCCATATTTTCAATTCTTTAGGTATATACCTAAAAGTAGAATTGCTAGGTCATATGGTAACTTTATGTTTAACTTGTCAAGGAACTGCTCAACTGGTTTCTACAGCGTCTGCACCATTTTTCCATTTCCATTTCCATGAAACTTTGAAATTCCTATAAAATGCATAAAAGAGAGAGAAAACCAACCCTAGTTTTTTTTATTATTATTGTTAGAACTAACAACAAAGTGTATATGGGAATGTGCTCTATGTATCAGTTTGAGGTATATCTTAGGATTGCTAAAATGAGATAATTATTGCGGCCGGCCCAGTGATGCAGCGGTTAAGTTCACACGTTCTGCTGCTTGGCGGCCCGGGGTTTGGTGGTTCAGATCCTGGGTGTGGACATGGCACCGCTTGGCACGCCATGCTGTGGTAGGTGTCCCACGTATAAAGTAGAGGAAGATGGGCACAGATGTTAGCTCAGGGCCAGGCTTCCTCAGAAAAAAGTGGAGGATTGGCAGCAGTTAGCTCAAGGCTAATCTTCCTCAAAAATAAATAAATAAATAAAATGAGATAATTATTGACAGAAATCTATGATTTGGTAATTCTCATGACAGCACAAAGGGCTAAAAAGAATGACTCATAATCAAAGAACTTGCTCAAGTATACTTACAGATTTACACAAAAGAGAGACAGAAAAGACTAAATTAGAGATAAATATGCAATGTTAATTATAGTAAAGTATTTCCTGTAATAATTTTTACTGGAAGGACAAATCAAACATGATATATAAGTCTTTGAATGTGTGTGTGTGTGTCTGCGCATGGGCATGCGTGCGTTTCAGTGTTATGAATTAAGAAAACAAGTAAATTATGCAATAGACTAGAAAAGTGAATCCAATATACAAGAGGTCATAAAAACTTGTTGAGATGTAGCAAAAAAGAGACCAATGTCAGATAGAAAAAACTGCACAAGATTCCTAGTGGCAAAGACTGTGTTCTAAAAGCCCATACACATATACACATTAACTTGAAATCCATATCAAATTACATTCAGGAAGATATATTTTTATATAATAGATTGTATGATTCATGATTCCCTACATGACTGTAGTTTTTATAAAGTAAAGAGATTATTAAAATTCAATTAATTTGGGATTTTAAGACAAAACTCATGTTAGAGTGCGGAGTTATACTTCCATGATAACTCACTTACATAGGAAGGCTGAAGACGTAGAGGATTGTTCCTTCAGTAGTACAAACTTCAGATTTCTTGTTCAAACTCTACAGGAAATCTCTATTTTAGAATTTCTCAAACATATATGCATATATACACACTCACATAGAGGCATTCATGAATATGCACGTGTGCACACGTGTGGATATGTATTCTGGAGAAATAGATTGATTCTTAGTCCTTTGCTTGCAGGGTAATATTTCCAGTTTTAGATGACAGAAAGCTATAGATGAATATCTCTTGTAACCCCTTCAGTCATCTTGTGAGGGCTCTGTCTGGATCAGCTGTGCAGAAAACCATCTACTCCCAGAATGCATTCAGCCAGATGGAATTCTGCTACTACTTGAGTGAACATGTTCTTCAGAAGGCAGAGCTGATTAAATAGATCATGTTTTCTGACATTAGAAAAGGCATTCTACCCAGTGGACCATATAGGGGGGAAAAAACCTATTTCATATAACGTCTTGATCTAAATAAGTGTCAAAAATGCAATAAAATCTTCTCCACTAAAAGAAATGGGGGCTATAAATAGAGATTTCTTTTCTGGTCGGGTCAATAATGAAAATGATGAAAATAAAATACGGTGATTTTCCTCTGCTACAGGAGTTTCGCAGTTTTACGGTATTGCATTGGGCCCTGCACTTCATGCACCTGCTTTCGAAAATCTTGTGTTTACTCTGCATGCGAAATGTATAATTTACAGTGTTGTCCTTTCGTTTGATTTCCACTTCACATCAGAGCATACACTATTGCTAAGCCGTAAATGTGGAGCACATATCCTTGACCTTCAGCTCTGATTTTTTCCTACAATTTATTTTTATTTAGTTGATTCTAACTTATGACTACAGGTGTCACTGGATTAAAAGTCAATGTTACCAATCGTAATTTACCTATAATTTCATTTTCATCTCATCAGCATGCTAGGATTCAATCAATATTTCAAAGGATAATTCATGCTCCCTCCCTTAAACGCTCATTACTTTCTTTTCTGACTTCATTAGTTTGGGCAATAATTGTCTTTTCAATTGGTGTTTCATATTCTTTATTGGAAACAGACAAATAGTCCCAAGTTCTGCCTATATCGCCTTATATTAAAACAAGAAATTCAAAACGGATGATTTTTGAGGTGTTTACTAACTTGAATATATAACTCCTTGGTCACTTCTCTGAAATAACTTTTCTCTCCCTCGCCATCCCACTATTTTCTCAAGGCTAGAGTCTTACTAATTGTTCTTCTAACTCCCTTTACCTCTTCTCCTACCTACAAGACCACTGATGCATTTATCATCCTGAAATTATAATTTTTCCGTTCAATATCATACTAACAGTCTTCAAATAACAAAGATTTACAGATTTATATAGGGTTAATTCCAAAAAAATATAATGATTCCATATTCCCCATGCTCATCTTATGCCAATTTATAAAAATATAAATCTTATTTAGAAACAAGCAGGTCTCTTTACTAAAAATACCACAACCAGTCCTAACTCCTCACCCTGCTTTCTATCGAGAACGTTCTCCCATGTAGCTTTCCACTTCTTATCAGCAAGAAAACTTCTTTGAATTTCTATACTATGAATAATTTGCTCCATTATTTTGGTGAGTACTCACATACTTTTTCACATAAAATTACAGGCTCCTTGATATTAAAAATCAAGTTATTATAGTTTCAACTCTAATTGGGGCTGTTTGTCTTTCAAGTAATAAGCATTAACAGTTTGATAACTAAGCATCTACTTAACTACTTCTTGTTTGTATATCTTATCTCCTGAACTGGATATTAATTTCTTACATGGTAAATAGTGACCAAAACCAAATAGACCATGAGATGATAAATTCATGCCCTACTTTTTCACCAAAGTAGAAGTATTCTTCTTATATGAGAGTCAGGATAGAAAATATTGTTAACTCTTAAAGTAGATTTACTGGCTCATGTGGGGCGTGCTTTCATGGGAATGCCTTCAGAATGCCAAAAATAATTTATAATGTCCCTTCACAAATATTAGCGCAGTCTCAACAGACATTTCGGAGCCTCTTATTACATCTTAGCCCATGAAAGATTCACAAGCAGTGTGGAAATGCACTTGCAATTTTCTGATATTAATGTTACTGTTCAGTATGGACTTTGATGATGTATTAAGAACCGTATTATATTAGTTTAATATAATAATAACAAAATACAAATGCTAACACAACTTGATGAATGGACACTAAACTTCCCATATTGCATTAACAGTATATTAAGGACACTATAAAACAGTAATAACACAGTGTGATAGATGAGATTCATGTTATTATCCACACTTACGTGTATAAAAAAGAAAGAGCCTTCATGTATTTCACACTAATTTGGATATATCACGTGTCACCATATCAGTCAAAGTATAGTTGTGATTGTTTGCTGGTTTCCCCTCCATACACTCATTATTTAGCCTGAAGTTATTGTAAATGCAGCTGTATTACCTGATTTCTTTTTAGGATACCATGGGCACACGAAATGCCTTCCTAAGATTGATTTTAGGGAGAAACCTCAATCCTAGGGTTGTTTTTTTCCACTGTTTAGGATTGACTGTAATTCTAATAACTGGGCTTGGGCAGTAAGGTTTCTCTGTAATCTTGAAGTTTCAAAGTCTATGACAAGAAATTCTAAGAGAAACTTTCTGAGTAAATTCTGTTAGAGTCGAGTGAAAATAAACATCACAGAATCATTTACCCATCCAACTCCAAATCAACTATTCCTTCTGACATTCTCTTAAAATTGACAATATGCTTCAGATACTTAATTTCAAGAGCCTCATAGCAGTCTTTTATTTAGCCCTTTCCCACTACCCACATACCTAATCCATTGCTATTTTCTAGAATGTTACCCTCTCACATTTATTTATTCCTTCTAATCTCATTCCAAACCCTTGTACTTATTTTTCAGTTGCCTAATTACTTGCTTTTTATGCCCTTGAAAATGTTTCTTACCTCCATTGCATGCCTAATCAATCAAACATTGTTTTGCTATGTTAATACTTTTTAAATACCTTTATTGAAGTTTTATTGCCATAAAGAGAATTACATATATTTAGTATGTACCATTTGATTAATTTGAACACCTGTGAACACCAGCGATAACCTCACCATAATAAAGGTAATAAACATATTTAGTACCTCCCAAAGTTTCCTTGTCTCTTTATGTTTATTTTATTTTTATCTTTTGGAATAATAATACTTAACATGAGATCTACTCTCTTCAATTTTCAGTGACACATTACAGTATTGTTAACTATAGCCACTATATTGTACAGTAGATCTCTAAAATTTAGTTATCCACCATAACAGAAACTTTATGCCTATTGAACAGCTCGCATTTCCCCCACTCTCCAGCCCCTAAAAACTGCTATTCTCTGCTTGTATGAATTTGATTATTTTACATGCCTCATATAAGTGGAATCTGACAGTATTGTTCTTCTGTTACTGGCTTATCTCACTTCGCATAAGATATCTCCCAGGTTCATCCATGTTTTGGCAAATGACAGGATCTCACTTTTTTTATAGCTGAATAATATTGCATTGTATGTATACCACATTTTCTTTAACCATTCATCCATCAATAGACATTTAGGTTGTTTCCATATCTTCGCTATTGAGAATAATGCTGCAATGAATAGGGGAGTGTATAGCTTTTAGATCCTGATTTTAGTTCTTTTAGCTATATATCCAGAAATTGAATTGCTGGATCATCTAATAGTTCTATTTTTAAATTTTTGAAGAATTCCCATGCCGTTTTCCAAAGAGGCTGCACCGTTTTGCATTCCCACCCCAGTGAACAAGGTTCTAATTTCTCCACATCCTCACCGACACTTCCATTTTTTACATAATAGCCATATTGACAGGTGTGAAATGATATCTCATTGTAGTTTTCATTTGCATTTATCTGTTAATTAATGTTGAGCACCTTTTCATGTACCTGGTGGCCATTTGTATGTCTTCTTTGGAGAAATGTCTATTCAAGCCCTTTGCCTATTTTTCACTGGGGTTATTTATTCTTGCTGTTGTATGGTAGGAGTGCCTTACATATTTTGGAAATTAACCCCTTATCAGATATATATATATATATATGTATATATATATATTTCTATAGTTTGAAAATATTTTTCTCCCATTCAATAGGTTGTCTTTTCATTCTATCAATTGTTTCCTTTGCTGTGGAGAGGCTTTTTAGCTTGGTGTAGTCCTGCTTGTCTACATAAACTTTTGTTGCCTGTGCTTTTGGTGGTTATCCGAGAAATCATTGACAAGACTAATATCTAGAAGGATTTCCCCTATGTTTTCTTCTGAGAATTTTACAGTTTCAGCTTCCTCAACGGCAAAAAATTGAAAGTTTTTTCTCTAAGATCAGGAACAAGACAAGGATGCCCACCTCTAACACTTCTATGCAACATAGTATTGGAAGCCGTAGCCAGACTAATTAGACAAGAAAAGGAAATAAAATACATACAAAGCAGAAAGGAAGAAGTAAAATCATCTGTGTTTGCAGTAGACATGATCCTGTATGTAGAAAAGCCTAAAGCCTCTATGAAAAAATTCATAGAACTAATAAACTAATTCAAAAATGTTTTAGAATAGAAAACAAACATAAAAATCAGTAGCATTTCTGTACGTCATATTGATCTTTGAATGAGTGCTTGGGATACAGTTATACTACTGCTCAAATACCTAGTGGATTCATTTGATCTCCAACTCACATAAATTCAAGTCCCAAGACTCAACACCCTCCACAATATTGCCCAGATGACATTTCAAGAAGTTGTCTGTTTTACTCTCCTAATGCATTATTCAGACACTTAAAAAATTGTTTGTATATTTTACCTATTTTTTCATGGTATCTCCCACAATTTGAAAGACTTTCTCTAACAATTTCATCTGTGGGAATTCTGCTTGTCCCTAAAGCCTCATTCAAATAACTGATTCTTATTCTCTTTCCTTCATAGGTTAACATATTATTAATATCTCTTTTGCCACTTAGAATATTCTTCTATTCTGCCTATTTGTTTAGTTGTTATCACGATATCTACTGGTATTGTCAGCTACTAAATTTTAAATCCTTTGAGGATAAATAGTGTTGCAGTGTAAGAGCCTGACAATTAGCTTTTTTGATAGTCATAATGTAAGTGCCTGGCATTAAGCTTTTGATTGCTGAGGCACCCATTTCAAAGGCATCCATCTCCAACAAACACATTGCCAGCTATAGGATTAGAGAAAGATCCAGGACATCTCACCCATGAAATTTTCCTTCCTTATTTCTTTTGCAAATTTCTGGTTGACTTAGATAAACTGACCCTTTGACAGACTGTTTGCTTTTCCCTTTTTGTGGTTTAACTTCCACTCTTATGTTTTAAACTCACCAATAAAGAATGAACCCCATGAAATCCTAGGCACTGCACCCTCAACCCCAACAAAAGCGGAGGCCCAAGTTTACTCTCTTTCTCTCTCTCTTCTCTTTCTCATTCGACCTGAGACCTCACTGTGTGCCAGCTCTTCCTCCTCCCTCACCTCCTGTGCCACGTACCCTCCAGGACTTGTGAGCAATAAATCTTGTTTTTCAAAGTTCCGTGATGTTGTTGCTGAGGTGCATTTCAGAATCATAATAAAGACCACAAGAGCCAGGCTAGCCACAACATTGGGTCCAAAAGGGGAGCATCTGTGGGGACTCAGGGCCCAGTGACTGCCCCCAGGCATTTCTAGCTATAGCGTCGCTATTGATAGGCTGAGACCAGCACAAAACAAGTGTGTATTAATAAATAGTTTGGATTTAAATTCGTATTTATGTGGAGTATTTGAGCATTATTAAATTATGTCTGTAGTACAAATAAATCTTTATCCATGCTATAATTTATAGTACTGAAACCAGTAAACAGTTAGCCATTGTTGATCAGGTAGCTGGAAATTAATTTACTTTTTCTTTTTTGCAATTACCGATTGTAGCTTTTAGTTGTTCACTTGCCCGTTGTTAATTGTGCTGCTTTAGGCAATATGCTGACTCCCATTACATTCCTATAAATAACACCTAGCTTGTGCCTGCGTCACCAGGATAATGGGTGTTTGAGCTGTTTATGAGGAATTAAGACCCCCATATCCAGTTCAGGCCAGTTGAGACATCAACTCATCAACCGGGCCTGCACAGATGCCTAATACGTGACCTTTTGATGTCAAGAGGCTAAAACTCTACCCTCAGATCATGCTCTCACCATAATTTTGTGAATATGCATCCTATGAAAAGGCATGAAGTTTGACTACCCCTGAGCAGATCATCAACTGCCTCACCTCTCCTCACCTCCAATCATATATCTCCACATTTCGGACCACCTTGCCCCCTACCCCATAAATATCCCTTAGTCTCCCTTTTTTGGAAGTTGATTTCAAACTCATTCTCCTGCTTCTTCACTTGGCTGCCTTGTGATTAAAATCCTCTCTCTGCTGCAATCTTATTGTCTCAGTGTTTGGCTTTCCAGATGACAGGCAAAAACGAGCCTGGTTCAGTAACAGTACCACATATATCTAAACCCTACCATCTTACAAGGAAACATTCTGTTATCTCTTCCTTAAGAAATATTCCTGGGGCTAGCCAAGTGGTGTAGTGGTTAAGTTTGCACACTCCACTTTGGTGACCCAGGGGTTCACCAGTTTGGATACCAGATGCAGACCTATGCACTGAGTTTCAAGCCATGCTGTGTCAGCCGCCCCACATATAAAATAGAGGAAGACAGCATGGTTGTTAGCTCAGGGCCAATTTTCCTTAGCAAAACGAGGAGGAATGGTGGCAGATGTTAGCTCAGGGTTAATCTTCCTTAAAAAAAAAACATTGGCCTACTAATTTGAACACAATATCTTTAATTTTACATATTTATGCCTTGTATCCACCTTTAATTAACCTATGTGTGTTTCATTAGTGTGGACCATCAAGTTGGGTATTTCTGGCAAAATTTTGCTAAATATTTTTGATTATTTTGTTTAATTCTATAAATAATAGATATGAAAGAGCAAAGATGCTTCCAACGTCCTAAGGTAAATAGGTTACTTGGCTCAATACTGAATTTATAGTTCAACTCTCTAAGTATACGGCATTCTACAGTACACTTAAGTGTCTGTTTCTGATAGCAATTCAAAAAAAAGACGCAAATTACCAATAACCAGGTAAAGGAAACTAGATTTCACAAACAGTAAAACATATGCAGAGTAAAACTACAATAAGATACAATTTTTCACCTCTGAGATTAGAAAATCCAAAAGATGATTAACACCCAATATTGACAATCGTATAGGAAAAACATGATTCTCAAATACTGTTGGTGTGAATGTAAATCAATATGATATACTTGACTGCGTTTTGAAAATACCCGACAAAATTTAAAATGAGTACCCTATGACTCAGCAGTACCAGCACTGGGTATGTGTGTGACACGGATTCAGATAAGGATGCTCCCTGCAAAACCATTTACACTTCTAGAAAACGTGTATATATTTAAAATGAAATATCATCTAGGTATAAAATGCATATAAAATGCACACATAGAGTACTTGTAATTTCTCAGATCATTTTAATTAAAATATGTACTGTTGTCTCCCATCCAATATGCTTGCGTGGTTAACTCTGGGGCCTGAAACACACAAGACAACAGATTTAATTTTTTTTTTTTACTTTATACATGAATGGTACATTTTATGATTGCTCCTATTTTCTCTCTCCTCTGATGGAATTATAGCCCCTTGCATCATTGGCCTTTGACCAATTTAATGCAAGCTCAAGTAGTGTTTGCAGTGCCTGAGAAGAAGCTTTAAAAGCCAATAGGTGGTCCCATCATTTATCCTCTTTCCTGTATCATGAGACAGTTGTGTCCTTTATAACAAGGGCTGCTCCTTCAACCGTAATTCCATAGTAAGGGAGACATGTGTAGCTTATCTACAGCCAGCCTGCAGCTGCAATGTAACAAGAATAATGAAAGAAACCTTGCTTTTTAGGCTATTGGGATTTGTGAGTTGGTTGATACTGCAGCACCGCCTAGCAAGAAAATGAGTACTGCAGTACCTGTTAAAGCAGGCCAAGGTTTTTGCATGGAGTCTAATTTGCTCTAAGACAGGAAATTTACTCTCAAAACACTGTAGATCTATTCAGTTCACATGAAGAGCTCTGGGATAGAGCCACTTAGCCTTCATAAACACATGAGTAGATCAATTTAACCGTTACTCCCTGGAAGTCAACCATTAGACCTGAAATGGCTCAGAATGAACCTCAGATCTATAGTCATAGATTCTTATAAACTCCTCTGGCTTTGCTTTAATTGATTTCTCTGGAAAGATTTTTTAATGAATTATAACAATCTATTCTCTGACGAACTTGATAATGATGTAATTTGCCTCTTTCTCTTAATAAGAATATCTCTTATGACAGTAGCTTTATTGAAAATATTTCCGTCATGAAAGTTATTTACTCTTGCATAATTACTCATTTAATTGCGCTCTGAATAAATTGACAGTGAATTCATTGTCAGATAACACCTTATAGACCTGTAGTTAGTGTGAGAATTTTCCACTCAGCTTACAGTTTCACAGCCGAGAAGGAAGGGTTAGATGTTTGAATTCCAGCAATGGTTCTATCGCTCTGTTTATTCTTCAGAGCTTCGCATCCCTTGGGAGACATTTGTTAAATTATATATTTCATTACATAAACAGAAAATAAAAATCTAAAAATGTATCTGTATCAAATTTTGGCATGTTAGAAATATAAGTTTAGAATATCTGCCTCATTCTTTTTGCTTTTCCTTAAAGAGTTAGGTTTCAAAGTTTTCATTCATTGCTTTCAGGCTTTACCCATGTCTGGAAAACTTGGTCTTTCTTAAATACTATTTCAAAAATTACTAAAACTACTGACCAAATAATGTCATTTTGATGTATTTTTCTTGAGAAACTCAAAACATTTTCAGATATTCCCATAAACGTTACTCTAATGAATAAAAGATATTTTATCTAATTTTTTGAAGGAAAAGTGACATTATCCACCATGAAACACATAAGGAAATAGGCCCCAAATTTTAACTTTATAATTTCCATTTTTACTGCTATCAAGTACAACTCTTCACCACCAGGAAGAGTTCATATGCAGGGACACCACACATCAGGACTCCCCATTGCACCTGAGCTCTATCACTTGAGCTCACAATTGCATAAAGCTTTATTTTAGTCTGCTGGCCTTTTCTTTGTCCTCTTTGTGCTAACTCAACAGACTAGCTTAGAAGAGCTGCAGAAGGAGAGAATGGCAGAAGGTGAGCTCCATCCTGGGTCCTCTAGGAGGGCTTGGCATTAACATCAGTGGTCTTTGTTGAGGCCACATAATCTTTATTAGTTCCGGTGATATGGGTAAAAACAATTTGGCTGAATTTATTTGAAAATCAATATGTTCCTTACTACTGGTACTAAGTTAATCAAAATGTTAATTCTTCATTCTTCTTCAGTCAGCCAAGATGCCCTGATGTCATGTGGGAAACCACTGAGTCTCAATGGTTTGGTAGAATCTGCCTCCCGGACGGGGTCAAGCCTTTCCTATCCTGTCTTGATTTCAGCATTTCACATGACCTACTTCTCACTAAAGACATTCCTCCTTCTGAGTGGGGCCTCTCTCTTTTTTTCTGGCATATTTAAAACAAAATATTTTCCTGAAATAATTTTCATAGTAAACATGTTGCTTCTAGATTTTTGTAATTTTGTAAGTTATTATTGAATATTTTGAGGAATAAATAAAACATAAAAAGTGCATCATTTACTGAAAAACTATTTACACTTCTAGAAAATGTGTATATATTTTAAAAATATGTAAATGTATATATTACATGTATATCTTTACCATCCTCCTGTTTCACTGCAATCTTTCCACCAACTCTACTCTTCTCCCAACTTTCACTAGAACATTCTGTTCATATTCAGGTTTTAGAGATTATCAAGAGATGAATCCAAACTAACACCAGGTCCACCTGAAATAAATTCTGGGAAATGCATTTTTACAACAACTGCAAATATCTTATACAGATTACCTACCTTTGTCTTAGGCAAAAATCAGAGCACACTATATGCTTTGTTTCCTGAGCCCAAATGCATTTTCTTCCTTCTTTCTAAGAGTTTGGGTGAAATTATTTTGTGAGATCTTTCGTATTGTTTCCGGAATTGTTTCTCTGAGATAGAGATAAGTCGAGATGACTGAGAGAGTTGCTGCTGAGGCCCATAGTGATTCCAAATGGGCTGGGCTAAAAACAGCAATTCCATCACTAGCTCATCCATATAAGAATCAGAAGGACTTGATGTCTAATTCACATATTTCTGTGTGCATCTGGATCTTCCTTTGAAACACTAACAAATAATTAGAGATTGGAAGATTTAATCAGAGCTACAGCTGTGGGTAGAACCTTAATTCAAATTTTCATGGATGAGATCAAAATAGAATGAATTATTAGTTATTGCATGCTTTTCTCTGACCTGCTTCATCTGGTGTCTTCTGAGATGCCCCTGCCTCAGAGAAATCATTGAATGTGGCCCAAATTCCATATTTGTAGGGATTCATATTAAAGTTATGTCCAATATATCCACAAAGGTCTACAGCATATCACCTCTTTTCTGTGTCTCAAAATGCCTCTCAAGATTCTGGACGCAGAGCTACCTCCCTTCTAAGTTTCCACAAACGTTATATTCATTACAAGTGTTTTTTGGTGCTTTTGAGTCACTTACTGAACACTCTGGATTATGAGGATGAATGGTGTAATATAAAACACAGCTTTCCACTGTCCTGGCTACATCCCCATCATTCCCCTGCATAATTCTCCCAGTCTATTGCAGTATCTCCTATGTCAAGCAGCTTAACTTGGAATTGTGTAACAACATAAACCTCATCTTTCTAAAGTTGACTCCGACAAATATTCTTCCCTTTACTTATAGAATGATCAATAGGTTGTTATAGTACTGATATAAACTTAAATAGCTTTTTTCTTTCTTGTGTTTCCCTCTTCTTTTCTTTTATCATTTATATCAAAATACAAATTAGTGGTATTCAAGCAAATCTCACTGGTCACTGTACAATGTCACCAGATTATCAATGGTATCCTAAGATTGCCATAACAAACATGGATGTCTGGTGTCTAGTGGTAATGGAAAATCACAGGGAAGGTAGGATTACAGATTAAGTGACAATATTTTATATGGCTTTGGTCCTAATTTTTACTGTCACCCTGAGCTTTGCCTACTAGACTGTTGCACCATAAAGTAATTATGCTTAAACGTAACAGCTAAAATTATTATTTCTCTTCTCTTTTTAATTTATGCTTAAAATCAAGGCCCCAAGACAATTAGCTCTGGTATGGTCTGATAACACTTTCTTAAAAGTCTTATCAGCTAGAGGGTAGCCCTGTGGCATGGTGGTTAAATTTGTTGTGCTCCACTTTGATGGCCCAGGTTCACGGGTTTGGATCCTGGGCACAGACCTACACCACTTGTCAGCCACGCTGTGGCAGTGACTCACATCTAAAGTGGAGGAAGATTGGCAACAGGTGTCAGCTCAGGGGTAGTCTTCCTCTGTAAAAGAAAACTAAAGTCTTATGAGCTAATATAAACAACTTACCCCTAATCCACACAACTCAGTGCACTAAGTGAGTTGGTTAGAGTAGCTAATGAATGATTTTTAACTGTTAGTGTTTAGAAATGTATTGTTAATCCACTTCAGTGAAACAATATCATCTCTAATCCTATTGATGAATATCCTTGAGGAATCTAGTGAAAATTTTCTTTCAGTGAACATAAAGAGTGGTTCTTCTGAAGCATATGCTGTTGTTGGAAATTCAGGTGCGTAGTGCTTATTTCTAGGTTTTAAAAGTAAAAACAGATGGCTTTGCTTTCTTCTGAAGTATATTCCCATGGATTTCAAAGATCTATGGAAAATTTAATTAGATTCTTTTTATTTCCCTTTCTCTGAAAGAGAAATGAAAATGATTAAAATTCAAGATAGCAAGTTGTTTGTTTTCATTAAAATATAATGATATCCTTAGAACATTTTACTCCTTTTTGTTTCTCAGCTGTAGTACATTACATAAAAGTCAAAGAAGATTAAGAATAATACAGAGTGTTTTATTTGCATAAAAACTTTCTTCCACAAAAGTTCATTTCCACCTATGAAAGTTTTGATATCCAATGAGAAGAAAATAAATTGATAGTGGTCATCATTATTGGCTAGAATCATTAGAGTGTATCATAAATCTTCAGCTTACTTGAGCATAAATGCATTCATGTATACAATTATATAGGTGTACAGAATAATATTCTATCTTGTGTAGTCTTTCTTAAAGAAGAAACAATAAAGTGAGAAAGAAAAAAGATTTCAAGAGAAAATATTTTAATCTCCATGTTAACAATGAGAATTAGAAGCTAACAATTAGAAGCCTAAATAAATTAGTCCTAATTTCCATATATATTTTTTAAAAGATTGGTAGATCTATTTATCTATCTATATGTCTCTATTTGTATATCTAAAGTAAAATTGTCCTTAGATTAAACATATTGAGTGGAAACATTAACCTTCATTTCATCCACCTTTTGAATAAGCCAGTTCTTAAAGTAGTATTTTTGGTCAATATTGGTTACTAACATTCAGGAAAGAAAATTTTGAATGAGGCTTTCTTTCATTTACTGGTCAGACACCAATGGCATAGAATTTGATACCAGGAGAAGGGTGTTAGAAATAGTGTCTACATGACAGAATTGGTTGATCAAAAGAAATAGAGGGACTATTTTAAAATCACTTCTTTCCCAAATGAGAAGTTAGTTAAACTTGTTATTGGGTCATGCAATATTTGGGTAAATTATAATCATCTATACTTCAATTACTAATATTGAGCTTACGGACACAATTTATAAGTGGAGATGAATGCCAGAATTTGGGGATCACTGGGCTATTTTTTGTAGCTCTTAGTAAGGTTTTACAAGAAAGTTTGTTCAGAGAAAATACAATATAATAAGTGGGAGAAATACTGGGCGAAAAGATTGAGACAAAATTAACATCTAGTCTCTCTTTGAGCTCCTTCTGTTTGGCATCATTTGCCAGGTAAAAGAAACTAGCTCCGGGGAAATGAGTGTGTTACGAGTAGAGGCAACAACTTCCCCCTCGCAGACCACTCTGTCACGGTGTCTCAAGATCATTAAACTGAGGGTGTAGGATATGAACAGACACAGAGGACTGTGGCCAAGATACTGGATTTCTAAACAAAAATCCATGTTGGAATAAGCATTTTGGTTGGAGCTATTAGCTGAGAATTGACTGATAGAAAATAGAGCAGAAATCTCTTAAGCGTTGTGTGAATTCTCTTTCCAAAGTAACCCTAAGCCCGTCTGAAAGAGTTCCCAACCAAAATCAAATTCCTAGCTTGCTGCGTTCCCACCGACAAGAAATGAACTGTTTTAAACCTGTTTTAGGCTGGACTGACTCCCAGAAAATATAGTTTTCCTAATATCTATCTCAGATTTGACCATTGAGGACAGTAGGTAAGGAAAATCCCATCAGTGGCAGAGCTAAGAACTATAGCTATCAAAGGGAATAGAGATATTCAACCAGAAAGTAGAAGTAAATATACATATTGGTCAAGATAAAATGAATAAATAAATAAAAATGAACTTTTTCCTTTTTCATAGAAACCTTCATTATTTCATTCCATTATGGATGTCTTCTAAATCCATTATATGCTCCAGATCAGGGGTTGGGGAAATATGACCCGTGAACCAAATGTAGCCTGTCCTCTGTTTTTGTAAATAAAGTTTTATTGAGACACAGCTGTACCCATTCATTTACTTATTGGCTGTTTTCATGCTATAATGTATATATGTATTGTATGGTTGTTTTAAGGCTAAGACAGAGTTAAATTGTAGTGACAGAGATCCTACAGCCATAAGCCTAAAAATATTAAATATCTGGCCCTTTACAGAGAAAAGTATGCCAACTTCTGCTTTATAGATCCATTATTTATATATATATATTTTTTCTATTTTCTAAATGGAAGTTTCTTTTATAATTTCATCAGTCATTGCTATCAAACAAACCATCTCAAATTCAGTGGCTTAAAATAATAATCTATTATTATTGTCTATGGTTTTATATTCATTTAAACTTTATTCTATTCTCAAAAGAACTCAAGCATGCACATGCCTTCAGATGTGGGTTAGGCAGATGGCTCTTAGTCTCTAAGAGGTCAAGGGTCAACAACTACTCTGTGAAGGACTAGATAGTAAGTGTTTTAGGCTTTGCATGCCACATATAGTCTCTTTTGCATATTCTCTTTTCTTAATTTTTACCACCCCTTACAAATGTAGAAAACATTCTCAGCTTTAGGGCTACCCAAAACCAGACTGTGGGCAGGATTTTGGTTGGGGGAATGTGCTTTACTGACTCCTGGTCTAGGCTGTACTTCCTCATATATTGGGGGATCAGCTGGCTGCAGATTGTTTTAGCATTAGGTCGACTAGATCCTGTTCCTTATGATCTGTTATTGTCCATAAGGCTCATCTGATCTTTTCAAGTGGTAGATACAAGATAAAGCAGAAATGCGCATAGCCCCTTGAGGCCTAGGTTTAGATACGGAATGCTGAAAAGTCAGGTACATTCTTTTGGCCAAAGCAAGTTACAAGGGCAGCCTGCATTTGAGGGCTGGGGAAACAGACTCCACCTCTTCAAGAGAGGAACTACAAAATCCATTGCAAAAGTCAGATACAGAGAGAAATGAAAACAAAGTGACTATTTTGGACACTTCTTTACTGTCATACTTTTTCTGTTCTCTTTCCTCCACTCTACATTGGTTAACCTATCTTTTAGTTATATACCATAAATACTGCTATTAAGACATAATGAGGAGGACCTGCAGAGTCCCTGAAATTGGAGTTGGATGCAGAGGCAGGATGAAGTTTTTCTCACATTGCTAGGGAGTGAGTAGCCTTTTCTACAAACATATTAATAGGAAGAAGAATCTGAGTGTGTGCTTGGCATCCACTGGAATGGGCTCTACAAGTCTGTCCTATTGATATTTGACAGCCAAGTTCAACCCCACCCTTCTTCATGCCTTCTCTTTAATACTACCAGATGTTTGTTCAGGTGTCCACCTGTCTCTGTGAAACCCTGGACTCAAGGGAAGAAGGCTGGACTTGGCACAGTCCCTAGGGGTTAGACACTTGTTAGCCTAAGCCATTTCAGGGGACAACACTGCTCTAGTTGGCGGTTTGTTAAGGTCAAGGCATATGGGACAATTCTGGAGAGTGAGACAGGTGTGCCAGTGTTCATCTGAGTAGTTTTACAACTATTAAGATGAGAAAGAGACAAGGAGATGACTTCTTGTCTTCTTCTGGATGTTACTGTGTCTGAATATGGTGCCCTGAGGTGCTATAGCCTTTTTGCCATCTTGTGGAAATTCAGACTGAAAACATTGCCAACAAACAGAGAACAGCATAGCTGAAAGATTAAAAAATAATCATCTCAGTCTTGATGATATCATTGAGCTATGAAACGTACAGGTACTTAATTCTGTTCTTCTGGGAATGTATAATAATACATTCTCTGATTACTTAAGAATTTTTTTTGTTTTTCAACTTGAATTCAAAAGCATTCTAACTGAATCACCTTACTCAAAGCATAAAAGTAACAATAGCAACAACAACAACAACAACAATGGATGTAAAAGGAGCCTCATATTTTGCATACAAGCTACTCAAATGAAGAAAAGGTATGTTAAAAAGGGATGGGAGTTGAGTTACGCTCCTTCCTGGGTTGACACCGGGTTGAAGTGGGTGAAGACAAAGATAGGGCTGGATATAAAGACAGGGCTAGAAAGAATTATAATTCATGATAACACCCATGGCAATCAATACCAACATATATTTCTGTTAAAGACTTTTCATGGAATGTAAAGGGCAATAGCAGAGAAGTGCATCAAAAAGTTGCGTGGATGGATGGAGGGATGGACCTTGCAAAGAAACTGCATGCCCCTCATGCTAAAGAGACACAAGATGCAAGGCGGATTTCAAGATCAAAGCTGCTGTTACACTGAGGCAAAGTTTTGGTCAAGATCAGACCCTCCAAAAATGTAACTTGATGATGTATAACATAATGAGTCAAGGTCTCCCTAACTTCTCGCTACACAAGGTCCAGTTTAAAGTGAGACTATGGTTTCATGTAAAAGTCAAGCATGCCCAACTGGTAAGACAGGAGGAATGGAGAGTTTGGGCACCAAGAAGAGCCTTGAAGGTGCGTCAAATATAGAGCACTTACAGTAATGGCCCCTAGGAGAATGCCTACCATATGTGCAGGTGAATATCAATATCTCCCAGCAAAAACATCAACCTTGTAAAGACTGATGAATAATGGAGGCATGCCACAAATATATCAGAAAGTTGTTGCAGTGTATTATCACTCTGAAATAGTATGAATGGGATTGAAAGTCCACTTTTCGTTTAAACCTATTATATGTTGTAGTTTTTAATATTTTTGGCAATTACCGCAGCATGTATTTTTACGGACAATTACACTTTGTCTAATTTCCGCATTAGACTGTAACTTCCATGAGAGTAGAAAATCGATCTAGATGTTTCCTATGTAAGGAAAGGGAACTGTCAGCTCCCTAAAGAAGCTTGTTATTAACGTGCAAATTTCTCCATTACTTCCTGAGGAAGGCTGGGAAGCAAAACTCAACTTTGTATGGAACTTATTGATAAAAAAGATAAAAATGATGATAGCTAATTAACAGGGTCCAGAGTGAGATGTTAGCTGATGTTCTTTTTGAAAAGTTTAAATGTGGCAAAAATACGTTAATTAAAGTATCACCAACACACTAAAGAAAAAGAAAAGAAAGGACATTACTTAATTTGAGAGAACGAGGGGCATCTAGCCAGTATAGTGTAATAGAAAAATGAAAAATGTAGAAAGCATGAAGCTCCAGGAAAAAGTAGCAGTGTCTAAAATCAATAAGCACTTGCCATATTGTAACAAGGGTATTGTATTGATCTTTTCAAACTTCAGTCTGTGTTCATTTGGAAACTTGCTGTTCAGTGTATATCTACAGACATTTATTAATCTATATGTTATATAATATTCAATTGTCCAGCTAAATGATTTGAAACTGTAATGATCAGATATATTTCAAACTATATACTATATGTAACAATGGGTTTTTCCAGAGAATTGTTATGAAATCTTCATATTATGGAGTATTCGCTACCAAGCGAACATACACACATACATATTAAGAGTACTCAGAATTTTAAAACATAATTAAATTTTATTTACAAGGAAACTTCACATAACCATAGACCTTTATAAAATATTTCAGTTAAGGATTAATTAATACCTTATTTGCTATCCTGATTCTTTTTCTCACACTTAATACAGTATTTTGAGAAGTGAGTGTTTCTGTTTACGTGATCATACAAAACTAGTAGTTTCTTTAAATAGCTGAAAGCATGATTAAGGAAAAATAAACTTAACAGATCTACATGAACCATTGTGCCATGCCAAAAATATTTCCATCTACATAATTTGGTTTGAAAGTCGATTTTGGATAAAACTGAAAGAATCAGTTATTATGACTTTACTGCGGTGCTGTGGATGCATATTATATAACTATCCAAAATAGCCATCTAGAATTCAACAGCTATCTAACCTTCAGTCAAATTTATTTTTCTTTTTAATTAGGTAAGCCATATATCTGTACCATAACAATTTGAAAAACAGATTCGAATAATGCATTAAATGAACATTAACTGAAATACTGCAATTTAGAAATAACATTATTATTTACGTCATTCTGTTTATGGACGTTTTCCTAGTCATATGCAAACAAACATAAATTCATATAATTTAATGATAACGTAGGAATTAAAAAGGATCAATTTATCTCCATCTATATCACAAATGCTAAAAGAACACATAAACAGTTATTATACAAACTGAGCAAGGCAACATTTCATTTTCTTCCCTATTCATTATATTATTGCTAAAAAAAGAGAATATTATTTAAAAGAATAGGATAATATTGATAAAACTACTTTAAATAATTTATTTACTTTTTCAAGAACATTTTTTCATTTGCATTATGGTATATTTAAGCTAACAGAACTACTTAAACTAATTTTAAGTATTGCCAGTTCTTGATCCTTTAAAAATCTTATGACTCTGCTTTATTAAATTCTTTGCTTTAACTTGCAGAAGTCTAGAGTCAAATCTTCAAGTATTGTTTTAAAACCCTTGTTATCTGAGTATGTCTGGACTGAGTAAATGATTCTAGAGCCATCGATCTGTGTTATTTTTTGTGTGTATTCTATTCTTTTGAAAAATATAGAGAAATATTTTTCCTTATTCCCATTCATAGGTAACTTTTTTTTCGAATTACATACTTGTAAGTTTGTTTCTTCTTTTTACCCATGCACCATAATTTTTTCAAAAAGCCATGTCTGCATTGTTGCCACTTATATGCCTGGTACGCTGGAAGTCTCTTCAGTTTGTATAGTAAAGGGAATATTTCTTTCTGTCTATTTTTGTCATTTACTTTATTTTATGTTTCATCTGTAGTAGCAGTGGTTAGTGGAATGCATCTAGAATTGTGTCATGTAGGTTTCACCTAATTTAAGTAACATGAGGTTTTTTGTTTTTGGGGTTTTTTTTGAGGAAGATTAGTCCTGAGCTAACTGCTGCCAATCCTCCTCTTTTTGCTGAGGAAGGCTGGCCCTGAGCTAACATCCGTGCCCATCTTCCTCTACCTTGACGCCTACCACAGCATGGCTTGCCAAGCGGTGCCATGTCCGTACCCGGGATCCAACCCGTGAACCCCAGGCCACCAAAGCAGAACATGCGAATTTAACCGCTGTGCCACCAGCCGGCCCCAATAACGTGAATTTATACTGATGTCGCCACATATAATCTTAGTGTTATTCTCACCTTATTCCCTTTGCTGGTCTGTAACCTCCCACAATAAGGAGACCCCTGACTCTCATCTTCTGTTATTACTGGCTTTTCCATTCCAGTAAACATGTGTACAGATTCCGAATTAACAGATAGTCCCACAGGAAACAGCATTCCCTGTTCGAGTAACGTGCATACACACAATTCCCTTTGCCCTTAGTCTCACAGAATCCACTCATTTTCAAAGTTACTTAAGCCGACTTTTGCGCCCACCCCCTTCAGTGAGGTAATTTAGTATATTTGTAACACAGTTAGATTATGTCCTCAGAGTCTGCGTTCCGACCTGTGACCCCTCAACCTCTTAACAGTTTTTACTTTTTAACAACCTCTTAACAGTTTTTACATTACTTTTACATAATGTATGATGTAAGATTCACTCTTTGTGCTGTACAGTGTTATGAATTTTGACAAATGCATAAAACATCTACTGGGAAATAATAATAAAAGTAAATATGAAATCTTAACTCTATTATCCAAATTATTGCTATATTTGGAAGGTAAAATAAAGTCATGCAAATAGTTATCTGCTTCAATGTAACTATGCATTGGGAGCTTTTCTGTTATTTATTTCATATGCATAAGTATAATCAACCAAAGCTATAAAAATTAATTTTGGAAAGCTTACTAAAGTCATATAAAATGTGTGCTCATTGGGAAAAAATACAAAAAATCTTGGTTTACCACCTGTATTTTCTTTTGAGTATGAAAAGTAAAGGACTTTTTTTAAAAAATTGAATCAGATACACTAAGTTTGCATGAATTGCCATATTCTATGTAAGTGAAAAATCCATATTTGAATTGATATCAGTTTTATAGAGACATCCTGGTGATTATTAGTAGCTCAAGAGAATAAAATTGTAGTGGAATAAGGTTATTGTTTCTTCTAAAATATCACAGATAAAATAAAGTATTATATTCATTAAGTGAATATTTCATACCCCTCTATTTGTTCGAATAATTTTTAAAAAGAAAAATTGATCTTGGCATTTACAGTCAGAGTTATTGGCATTATGTCATAGAATAATATTGCCTGAGAAGATGAATCACGCATCGTTTTTCTGCCGTGTGTATTGATTATCCTTCAGCATATAAAGAGCTTGTAAGGTTAAAAAGCGTTTAAAGATTTATTACCAGTATTGATCTAGGTTTTTGGTGGTGTTGAAGGCAAATACGAATCCTATTCCAGCAAAAGATACAGTAAACGTTCCTGTTTAAATACCAGAATTCAGCAATTTAAGGAATGCTCTCACTAGGCAACAAAATATTCTATTAGCTACTAGTTACACATACAGATTCTTACTTCACTATCAAGTTTCGTCACCAATTGGTGTTTAATTTATTATTGATTTAGCAAAAACTAAACAAGTCTCAATTGCAGCCCATGGGTGCTTCCTTGATTATGGATATGTGATCCCTAATTCAGTTCAACTCCCCCAAAACATGATGTGGATAATCTTTTAGAAAGTGAAGAGTCACTCTCTATAGCTCCCTCATCTCTATCTATATGCTTCTATTTTTCTCTATCTTATCTGAATCTCTATCTATACCTATATATGATTATTTAGTAAAAATACAGTATACATGCATATCATATTTACCCCATGTATATTTGTATATGTATACATATTATATACATATTTCTATATATTTAAAATGTTTCCAGCATAAAAACACGACTTCGCATGTGCTACTAAAGTGCTACAGATTTTTAATGTGGTGTTTTAAATATATCTTTCTATATTTCCAGCTTATAATTTTTATGTGAATTTCAAATGAGACCACAATCATTACCTGAAATTAGAAGCTGAGAAAACAGAAATTAAAGACTATTGCTTCATTAACTCTGGACAAAAGACAAGTGGAAAATTGATATAATCTATCACAATAGCACATTTAGGGCATGCGTACTAATCGAACCTTTAGTTTTTCTTCGTTTTGAGTATATAGTTCTCATAAGATATGTATTAAATAGGCTAGGCACAGTGTTTCATTCAAGAAGCTAAACATTTTCATTAGATAATTCGAAGTTGTTACTGTATCACGTTCTACAAGAAAAGTTGTATAAGGACAAAAGCACATCTGTGCAAACACAAGTGGCAGTTGTTTCACACACTTGTAATATCTAATCCATGAAGTGTTAATGGCCTATGAAAGAAGTTCTTATTTCTGTTAAACATGGTAATATTATGATTGTGGATAAATGACATTTATTATGCACTTTCACATACTTAGTGCTTGATACATAAAGAGAGGAAAAACGTTCAAATCATCTAGACTTACAAAAAAAGGAGCAGAGAAAATATTTCCAATTTCTTTCATGTAAATTCATCCCCGATAGACAAATTGGAATATTGCTGAAGAGGAGTCATAGCATGTCAATTGAAAGAATTACAAATCAAAACACATCCATCTAGTCAGAAGTCAACATATGTAGGAAAGAAATACCAGTGCTTTAAGATTATTTTTTTAAATGCTATGCTATATAAGATTGCTACTTCTTTAACTCTGAAAATAGAGTTTAGACTCCATCTCTGACATTTTTATATTCCTTAAAAGGTCAGATAAATGTCATTTCATATTTCAGAGTGAGTGGAGTCTACTGGTTGTATCAGAAGTATGACTTCATGCTTCCCACTTATCCAGTGCTCATACTCCTTTGCTCCTTCGCTTTCTTCAGGATGTGTGGTCTGTAGGCCACTCTCTATCTTTCCTGTTTATCGAGTCCATTTCCAACTCTTCAACTTCCCCACACAGACTGTTCATGATGAGTAATTTGATGTACTTAAAAACCCCATCCCTTGTCTTTCTGCTTTACCTGTCTTTGCAGTTCCTGACTCTAGGTAGACTACCATTTCCACTGCCTTTTTCTCTGCTTCCAAAATGCCAGAATTTGCAAAAAGTACGGCCCTCCCCTTTTTCAGTACAAAGTAATACAACCTATTAGCCCAACATTAATGGACTGAACAGGTGATGCCCTACAACTCATTTGTCTGTTTCTGATTAACTGTCATTCTTTTTCCAGTGTACCACTTCCAAATCTTTCCCAAGAGCTGCTTCCAAATTTCTTCAGCTCTGTGAAGCCTTGAGGACCAGCTTTGTTTTCATCTCCCCTTTCAAACATCCTTTCTCCTCGCTTTCCCAAGATCAACACTGTTCAATGTGCTCTAACTCAATTTTGATTACATCTCTTACGTTATGTCTATCTCACTATTTCTTTCACCTTTCTCTTTTCTCTGAATGAAAAGAAGAAGATAAAGTAGAAGAAGAAGGAGAGGAGGAGGAGGAATAAAAGTTTATATATATATATATGAATATCTATCACAAGTAAACACACACACGCGTGCGCGCACACACACATAGAGGTAACTCCTGTTTTCCAGAGAGCAGCTCTTCATTTGAGTATTTCAGTTCCTCTCAAATGCTCCAAAGCTGTGATCATTCTTTCTCCTTGCTCTCATCCTTTCACTTCTTCCTCTTGACGGGGTCCATCTTTTGCTAATATTCCTGTCTTTCCTCCCAACATCAAACCAATGGAAATAATAACATCTTCCAAAACTAATGTTACCCTACTTCGCTGCTACCCTGTGTCATCACGTATTAAAAGAATAGTCTATGTTGATTGCTTTAATATTTATTTTGTAACTGCTAGTCATTGTCTTTTGCTCACCATATTGTACAAAATGATGTCACTGTGATCATAATAGCAAATTCATGTGTTTGCCTGCAGTACTTACTTTCTAAGTTTCCACAATATGGAAAAACTATTTCTTCATCAAACACTCTTCTTTCTTAGATGTATGTGACATTAGACTCTGGTTTTTCCTTAGTGTATTTTACAAGTTTTTTTTTTTCCTTTTCCACTAATGCCTTCTTTCACTTCTCTTCCCACTCTGTCTCTCTAAATGTAAATGCATGTGGAAGATCCATCTGTCTTTTTTATTCACAACTCAGGCAATCTCCTCATAAAAAAATCCTACAGTCATCTGCTTTAGAATAGTCAAGGGAGTTTTATACACCTGTAGCTTCTCCAGTTCTGATCTGGAACTGCCAAATTAGAAAATCTGGAGCTGTAACCCAGATTTTCAGCTTCTAACAAGCACTCAGTGATTCTTATGTACCTCACAGATTGCGAAGTACTGCTGTATACATTCATCCCTTTGGTAATCCCATTTAATTGTACAATTTATTATATCTCCTCTCTGAAGATATTCCTACACTTATCTGCAATCTTGACCTTATTTCTAAACCTTTGCTCCATATTTCTAGCTGCCTGCTATGTATCACCATGTATAGTCTGTACCAATAATTTCATAATGTTATATATATACTCAAATAAATTTCCCCATTAGAGATTACCATAAAATTGACATAACTTTTATTTCTGATCAGTGTAGATACATTTCTAATTAATGTAGCTGTGACAATTTGAGACTAGACAGGGAAATAGGTTAATTTACTGAAATCTTGTCCTCAACATGAATCAAGTTTTGTTTTTAGGATCATAATCTCTTCCCGTTAGCTTTAGTAGAACTTATTTACTTTTAATCTTCAAAATACAGGAATACTGGACTTCTCCAGATTTATTACACATTCCAAGAATTAACAACAGCTCAGAGGGTCCTTGAGTGCCTATGGTATGTGTTTGTGGGTGTGTAGTGCAAATGAGATTTCCATTGATTTATGAACACATTTTATACTCATAAACAGTAACATTTTTTAAAACAGTGATTTATTCCATTAAGCCCTTGATCACTAAAAGAGAAAAATTTTCACATGTTGTTGTGTTTTGAATTTCCTGAATATAATACTCAAGCAACACGTATTGTATATTAAACAACAGCTTGCCTCAGGATGCACAGTGTTAGATTCATATATCTTTGCATATTTTCATTAAATTTAAAGTGAGTCCAACATTTTTATAAACATTCACTGCATACAATGGTTTGATAGATAAAAGAGTTATTTTAAATTACCATAACTGAGGATGGTTGTACTTTGAACACCGCTATTAAAATTTTATAAACAGATGTGACATTCATCTGCCCATTGTATTTAAAAGAGAAATTTAAATTTAAGGAAATTTTGCATTCTGATATTATAACCTAAAAATGTTTATGATAAAAAATAACCTTTAAACATTTTCATGATATATAAGACAATTTTATTGTTCTGTTGCAAGGTCATTACACTGGAAATGCATTAGAATTAAAAGGACAGTGTATATACCTCTCTCTTCCAATGTACCATACTCTGATTAGGAATACTTAACTTCAAAATTAATAAGAAAGGAGAGATTTCTATCTTATATTGCTGTCCTTCAAGTCATTCAGTAAGAAGATTTAAAATCATGGGAGCTATGCACTGTTTCCATGCACAGACAAATTGTGCACAAACAATAGAGTTATTTGTGCTGCAGTAAAATTACATACCAAAGAATGTGATTGATATGACACCATGCCCTATAGACGAAAGGTTTTATTGGAAATTTTATGTCTCTCCATTGCACATACAGTCATTCTACAGTCCTTCTTATCTAAAGAATTTCTACTCCAATATACCAATTAAATTCAAAATACACATCTATTTGATTAAATTGTTGCTACATTCCATGGAAGAACAATATAACCATTATTAAAAAATGCCTATCTTGCATGTTCTGCTGTCGTATTTGGTGCAATAACTTCATAAATATTAGTATACTCTAATTGATTATTTCAGTTTAAACCAAGACACCTGCCAGGAGTAATCCAATGTATCTATTCAAGCAGGAAATGTGAGTAACCTCTCTTCACTTCTCATACACATAGAAAAATAGATCTTACTCAGGAGGTGCCGATCAAATTTATACCTTAATGAAAGTGAGAAAAAAATATCCCTTTTCTTGGACTTCCTAGAAAAAAATGAATAAAAAATGAATTTCCATTTAAAACCAAATACCGTTGAGAAGTAGTTTCTAAGATTCCAAATAACTGTCTTCTAATGGTTCCTACATTCCTAATTTGACGGTTTCTGATCCTACATACAACAGGAAATTTATTTCTTGTGTATATGTATGAAAAAATAGGAATTAGGAGAAAGAAATTGCAGCAAGATTACTAATTAATAAACGAATTGACATCCCAACACCAAAGACTAAACACCCCAAAGCAATGCACATCTGGTCCATTTTTTCTCATTAAAAAGAAGCCATTTGCACCAATGGGACACTGTGGTTGACTAAACAATGCCCATCTTCAAATGATGTCCATGCCAGAGTCCCTGAAATATATTACTTTACATGGAAAAAGAGACTTTACAGATGTGATTAAGTTTAAGGATCTTGAATTTGCGAGATTATTCTGAATATCTTGTCAGCCTAATGTAATCACTAGGGTGTTATGAGAAGGAAGGTCTATGATTATGAAATCAGAGCTCACGGAGAGATTGATGTTTGAAGATGCTATGCTATTGGCTTGAAGATGGAGCAAGAGGCCAAGAGCCAAGGAATTCAGGAGGCCTCTACAAGTTGGAAAGGACAAGGAAATAGGTTATCCCCTAGAGCCACCAGAAGGAACAGCCCTTCTGACTTTTGGAGATATCGTGTCAGAATTTTAGCCTCCGTACTATAAGACAATAAATTCCTGCTGCTGTAAGCCACTAAATTTGCAGTCACTTGTTATAGAGCAATCACAGGAAACTAATATAATTTTTCTCTCAGTAGACCATCATCTGAAAAATAATATTTGATAACGAATAGAATAGCCGAATGTCTTTTTAATTGAATTTAAATGAAATATACAGTCATGGAAAGCACACAATTTCCTGGGTTTGTTGTTGTGTTATTTGCCACTGCCTGAAACATACTCACTTTAATATAGAAAGGCAGACAAAGACATCAAGACTTGTACTTTTGTTATTGCTTCAGTTTTAATATATTACTGATATGTCACATACTGTGCATCCATTCTATGGTATCTTCTGAAAAAGTGTAGAGAAGCAGTGTTTTGTAGTTTCAAGATAAATATGCCCTTGTCTTATGATATGTACTATTAAGTATGACGTGATTTCTATTTTAAGTGCATTGTTGCTCTGTATGGTAACATAACATCTGTTAATGATGGCCCAATGAAAACGCATTGCCTAGAGAGTTTAGAAGATTTGACATTTTGTCTTGATTCTGAGAGCTATGAACTAGATAATCTTTGAAGACTCACTTCCATTTAGAAGTCTCAGTTTCCTCATCTACAACATTAGAAAACAAGACAACGTCTAGACACTTTATGCCTCAAATCTTTATGATATGAAAATCAAACCTAGGAGCCAGCTCTGTGGCCTGTTGGTTAAGTTCAGAACACTATATTTTGGCAGCCCGGGTTCAGTTCCCAAGTGTGGACCTACACCACTCATCAGTGGCCAGCCATGCTGTGGGGGTGTTTCACATACAAAATAAAGGAAGATAGGCACAGATGTTTTCTCAGGGCGAATCTTCTTCAGGGAAAAAAAGAAGAAAACTTTAGTAAACCTGGAGAGAGCTGTAGTGCTCTTATTTTTTTCCCCCAATAGAGTCCACTAGATTTATGTGATAGTGTAAGAGATTTAACCACTAGCCTTTCAGTTCAGTACAACTGAATAGCAGGTTAAATCCCACACTATTTTGCATAGGCATCACACCCTAACTTTCATTATTTTTGTAGTATAACTATCATTGAAGTTTTATTCCGATATTGTTTATATTACAGTCTTTCCAGTGGTAGAATGTTAGTACAATTATTTGGAAGAGCGGTCAGAAAATCAAGAGAAATAAACAAAACTTTGCTTGAGATTTAATTGTCTAATCTGTTTCTCATATCAATGGATATGCCCTAAAATTCCTGCTCTCCAGAGCTAGAGGGGGTATCCTGAGGATAACAAATTATTAAAAACAGGATGTGAACCATAGCCAATATATCTATTTAGCTTTACAGCATTTATATTAAAAAATGTGAGATGAAGACAGAAAAAATATAATCAATTTTGACATCAGCATGTGATATTCTCCCAATTTTTCATGCCTTTCTCAAAGTGTATAATTAATCACTATGAACTTTAGCTTCTTCATTTATTTATGTTATTGATTTAATTTAATTTACTTTTATGAAGCTACAGGCGTTGACATCAGGCAACCTGGGTTTGAATCCCAGTTCAACCACTGAGTGATGCTGGGGAAGCAGCTTAACTTCTCTGATCTTCAATTTCCCATGTACAATGTGGGGATGATGATGCCTACTAACAGGAGTGTGGTATTAAATGTGCCCCAAAATGTTAATTCTCTTCCTCTACCAATTTCCCCTTCTCTCTCAGAAAAAAATCTAGTTGCATTCACATAAAGCTGACTAAATTTGAAAACCACGAGTATTTCCGGAAAGGACCACCCATATAGACATGGAAAAATAAATTAGGTAAACACAGAGGTTTAACCCAAATGTGTTTCCATGATCTCCAAACCCTGGGAGGAGCAAATGTAAAACTATCCAAGTCATTAGGGCCTGATGGAAGAATCAGCTGATTCTAACAACTTTTGATTAGAACAAAAGCTTTGTGAAATGTGAACCAGCAGGTTTTGACAAGTCCTGTTACTTAAGACAAGATGTAAGAAGCTGTGCACTGGTTTATTTTTGTTCTGGGCTGCTTATTTAAAAAAAAATTAAATGCATATGAGGGTGGGTGTATTTTTCAGTTACATTTAAAAGGAAATAAATGAGTCAAGATCCAGGATCTCTGTCAAGCTCCTTTGCTCTCTCTCTCTCTCTCTCTCTGTGTCTGACTTTGTCATTCCTGGTGATGCAAGACCGAAGCTAACTGTTAAATAATAGGTACATCATTTACTGAGCTTAGTCTCATGGTACTTACTCATCAACAGGGCATGTAAACAAAACAAAAAATTACAATGAAGTAAGATATATGAAAAATGGGGGCCATGTCAAGTTGCTATGAGAGCAATTCTTGAAGGTAAGGAAAGGCTTCTCCGAGCAAATGAAGTTTTAGCTCATACCTGCGGGATGATTAGGGTGATTAGAAGTTAGCCAGGTAAAGTGGCCCATGAGGGATGAGAGAACTTGATATGCCCTAGGAACTGAATGTTACTCACCTTCTTTGGAATGTAGATCACAGGAAGAATGGAAGTGAGGGGATTGGGAGAAATAGGAGTGGAATCATATGCAGGGATTCTAAGAAATGACGACCTATGACAATAATAAACTTGTTCTCTGTAGCTCACATCCTCCACTTTCTCTCCATCCTGTGTTCTAGTAATTCACAGTTTCTTCCGTCATCAATGCTCATTCCTACCCAGAGACACTAGTACTGTCACTCTGCCAACAATCCCAGTGGCAACGTTTTAGGGGAATGGAAATCAGATTGACTGGAAACTAGTACTAAACTTTTTTTTAATTTTCTAGAAACTTTAGGGAAAAGAAAAAAATGTAACTCTATTTGGTTGCTAGGAAAACATGTACCTACATTTCAGAAACAGACAATTTCAGGCCAAATTAGTAAGAAATAATATCAGAAACTATTTTTTCTTTTATGAATAAAGAAAAATACTTTATACCACCCCCCAAAATTAATTTCGTGTTGTATACGTGTTTATTCTTTTGATTTTTTTAACCCGAAATGCAAATGCAAAACAAATGCAAAACAAAATTGATTTCTGCATTTGAACTGAAATGCTATAACCTATAGAGTACATTTTATTTTATAAATCACAACCTATTGTTTGAATATCTATATTTTTAGAGAATTCCATACACGTGTGTGTGTATTCTGATTTCTCTATAGAATATAAAAATATCAATATTTAGTATTCTCAATATGGTACCTATTCAATCAAGGAATTACTGTCAAGAACTATCAGTAATATTACAGAATATATTGTTGAAAATCTTATATGTTGGAAGTGATTTATTTATAAATATTTATAAATATGTGGTTTGGGAAGGTACTGAATCAAATGGTCCGACAACACAATGGCTTTTATTTTGAGAAAAAAATTTGCTTGGAAAAATGAATATGAGAAAGAAAAACACACGTTTTTCTCTATATGAATTATCTCCCATTACTAAGGAATACCTCTTACAAACACATAACAAGAGAGATTTTTATTTTTCTGTTTTCTCTTAAATAAAAATATAAAATATAGTATATAAAGAATTTAGGAAAATTCTTTTTAAAAAAAATTTAATCACACCATTGTTAGCTTTCCATGAAACTTAGAGAGAATGAGAAAGTAGAATTTTGTAAATTATATATTTGACTTTTTCTATCCTTAAAAGAACAACTTTAAAACACCACTTACCGCTCATTAATAATATTCAGAAGTGACAGATAAAATGTGCATATATTCTCCAAAAGGATTTTGCCCTTTTGTGATGAAGGTTCTAAAACTGAATATTTGTGCACTGAAATTCCACAGAGCATCATATGTTTTGGGAAAGGACCCTGTGTTCGTTTTAGCCATCATTTTTCAAAATGAATCCCAGTGCTTCTTTATGTGAATATTTTAATAATGCAAAGCATTTTACAACACATTTTATCTTGAAAGTTTTGATCTATTACACCAAAAAGATCATTTATATGAGACATTTACTGTTGTCATGCTTAGTCAATATACAGATGTAAATGTATTTATGATTTACTTATAATGTATGAACACCAGATACTTGGCTTTTGACATATACATCAACGTATGTGAATGATTACACATGTTGGTGGGGCCCCTCTTTTTCCCTTGGAGCTGGCAGCATGTCCCACAGACTTGCAGCTGTCAGTCTCTGCATTTCCGTGACTGTCATGAAAACTGCTATGCCCGCGTGCCCCACAGGCCAAAATGCCAGGAAATACACACACTGGGAGCTGTCCTCAAACAATAACTCTAGGAAGTTGGAGTATAATACCTCAGCCTCCTTGCCCCTTGAGTGAAATAATTTAGAGACATCTGTTTTAGGCAAACCTCAGAATTCCCCCACTTGTTAACTTCCAAGCATCCACAGGGTACCTGGCTTCAGAAAACACCGCTCAGTGTTTTACACCCTGCATCACTTCCCACTACTCTGCCAGCGACCCCTGCCCCTCCCAGATAAACTTCTCAATGGCTCCTTGTCAGCTGCGGGGGGCACAAAATTAACACCTCATGCATATCTTTTTATTCTGCCTCATGAATAGGACACACTCCATATATACAGGCAAATAACCATACATGTATTATTCCATACAACACTTTCTGAGGATATATATAAATATTTATATATATTAACCATAAGCTATATATATATTTCCATAAGCCTTTTCAAGAATGTCTAGTTTAATGGTATCGTGCTCTAGTTTTCTTTTCCATCCCCACAAGTTTGCTTCTCCACATTCCTGTGCGCTTTCCTCCCTTTCCTCACTCAGAGAAAATTTATGTGTGTATGAACACCCACCTTCCACATGTAATTTTCTTTTCTTGCAATATATATATAATACTCTAGTTGTAATACGTACAAGTATACTTGTGTATTTATCTATAACTGTATATTTACATAGGTGTAAACAACTTGTGTTCATCATGACTGGTCACATAAGTTTTTTATACTATGAGTTTTTTGTGGTGGTGATTTTTGCTGAGGAAGATTGGCCCTGAGCTAACCTCTGTTACCAATCTTCTTCTTTTTGCCTGAGGAAGATTGTCCCTGAGCTAACATCTATGCCAGTCTTCCTATATTTTATATGTGGATGGCACCACAGCGTGGTTGATGCCTGGTGTGTAGGCTCCAGCCCAGGATCTGAGCCGGGGAACCCTGGGCCACTGAAATGGAGCACACAAACTTAACCACCATGCCACCGGGCCATCCCCTTTATACTATGTTTAATGTCATAAGGAAAAGATTGTGAATCTTTGTTATCTGAATTTATGCTTGTTAAGACAGACCCAGTTACCTACAAAGCTTTGAATAAGTCACAAAAGCAAAAACTTCACAGTTCACCTACTCGGAGGAATAAAGCCATTGATACTTGGTGAAACCATCCATAGTTTCTAAATGACTCTATCATGGCATTACTTTTAAGCATAAAGAAATCATATTTTTCCATAAGTGTGGTTGCTTTAATACAGATATATTTCCTGGAATTAGAATATTCTCTGAAAAAATGCATATTTCTATTTATTTTGAAAAACTAATATTGTATAAAAGACCATAACATTTTCTTAAAGTGTTTGCTTAGTTATAATTTTATAACCAAGATGGATTATACTTAAACCTGTTCATCTTTGTTTTCCAACCTTCAAACATAAGCTTCTTTATACTCAAGTTAAATAGAAAAAAATAATCTGGCACTGAAGGAAGTTAATTGGTTATAATCAAACACTTGTTTGCTTTCTCTCAGGAATATTTTATGTTTATATAGACTCACATGAGGTTTTATTTGAACTATGTCTTTATTTGTTGTTCCTTTAAATGTTGAAATGAATTCTCACATAAAACAGATAGAGCTTGGCGTATTAGATAACTTACTGTCTCAGAACCTAGTAATTGAAGGCTTTAGGAAGCAGGGAACAATATTGAGTAAATACAACATTTTTTAAACTGCAAAGAATCTTTGTATACATATCAGGTTTCATCTTTTATGACTATGTATTTTTGTGATGTGCATTTTCTAAATCTGTGGTAATTGACATTCTTATGTTCAGTTCCCAACATAGAACATTTTAAATTCTCTTGTTCAAAAGCAAATAGAAATACATCAGTCCTAAAATGGCACAGATTTACGAGGATATATGACAAATGGGTAAAACAGAACTGTTGACTGGACCTTTGCCCTTTGCTTCAGTTCACCAGTGTGAAGTAGATTAAACCTGGAAAATCTCTGCTCCGTTTTCCAAACACAAGCCTTCTTGGGATATATGGAATATGCAGGGATGGCTTGGGGATCACATATCTCTGTCTCAGAATCACATTCTCTCACTTTGATACCATTTTACTGCATGCAAAATAATTTGTAAAATGTTGAAAAATTGCTGTTTGAAATGCTTCTTTGCCAGCTTTTTAAGTCCTTGGAAATCGTTATATTTTGCAGGTCACTTGAGCTAAAGCAAACTGGGAAGAACATTTAATGTCTGACACAGAAAACAGGAAATGCACATTCAAAGAAAAGAATGAATCACTTTTTTTGTGTCTATAGGAAATAGGTTATTTTGTGTTTCCTGGGGATTTAAGATGAATAATGTCAATCTCAAAATGTTTTAGCATATTATAACCATCAGTATCTTTGCAAAATTGTTACGAAATGGTCTAGGGCAATTTATGTTCATCATTGGTGATGATTGGTGAGCTTGGCAAAGGTATTCTTCAACAAAAACTGAACAAAAATGTTACGTTACCTATCTTTAGAAACCGTATGTTAATATATAGCTTTTCAGTCAATGGGAGGAAATATCAAGGGATTAGAGATCAGGAGGATGGAGATTGTGGCTATTTCATTCTCCTACTTCCCTCTCTCAGGGATCAGTTTTGGCAATGATTGCATTCTTCTACTGAAGGCCAGTTGACGGTTCCTTCCCTCCACTGTAGCTCTCCTTGAGTTCCCTGTACATCTGACACTTGCCCCTTCAGACCAAATCATGTTCAGGGCTTTCTTCTTTTTTATCCTTCCATTTCCTGCCAAGAACATCATAACACACATTACATTATGGAGTTCTATATATGCACCATGGAAAAGCACTCAAGTCTAGAAAAAACAGAAGCCTCTAGGCTAGGAATATTAGGAGTCTTATTTCTTGAAAAAAAATTCGTATAATGAAACCAAAGTGACCAATGATATTAAACACTCAAACACAGAATATGCGTTGACAAAGGCATAATTCAGCCACTTAACAGCCATCCCATAATTTTCTGATGCACTAAATTCGAAAAATGAATTGAAGGATAAAAGAGGATATTTTCTTAAGAATACACTATTCATATTTCTTGTAATATAACTTGGGATTTTGGAGTTGGATGTCTTGACCTTCAGCTACCTAACCAAAGAATTGTTATTTTTATTGATTCAGCTTTAAGAAAAGTATTATCATGTTATCATTATCTTTCTGTTTGACATGGTAAGACACAACTACAGGTCAATGCCTGTAACAGATGATAAGTTACGGATCTAAGTTTTATTGACAAGGCTAATGGTGACCATTGTTAAACTAAAATGTTTAAACATACATTACTTTTATCAGCACTCACCCTGGCTACAACAATGCCATTATGCCCTGAAAACAGAAATGTAGGATTAAAGTGGAATAAAAACTAAGCAATGAATATTCTCCACAAAATACTTACTGAAAACTTAAATAATAAATTATAGTTCTTCTCCAAGATATATATTTTATAGTATTTTTTTTCAATAGAATGACAGGTACTAATTAAAATTTCAAGAGTATGAGAAATAAAACTGTCTGATTTTTCAGGTACTGATGAAGTACACATATTTTGTTATTGAATTTTTCCAACTTAATTGGAATCGAACAGATGATATATAATTTTTATTGAAAAAGAAGACTTATGAGTTTCCTCAAAACGTATAGCTGAAAATTTAACTAGAAATTTCAAATCAATCCCATAATGAGACAATCATGCTTCTGCCATTAGAGACTATGTATATAAAGTAAATTTGTCTTAATAAATTAGTTGATCTATATTATTTATATTAGTTGTTATAACACATGATAAATTAAATGTATCTATTAATCAATCAAACAATTGTTGGCATTGTGTAGAGGCAGTTTAATTTGTCTGTTCCAGGTGACCTGAGTGGGAAGACATACAAGTTACTGTGAGAATTCAAAGGCTGTGTCAGCCAAGTGGCTGAAACTCATGGTCCCCACATGTTACGTCCTATGTCATTTTACTTTTAGACAACCTTCCACAAGAGTTTAAAAGTTGTTTAAATATATATTTTAGTAAATGCTTATAATGATTTCTTTATGCTTCATTTTTGTCAACTATTTTTTTCTTATAGCCATTATAAAGAAAATTTTCAGATAATAATATTGAATCAGAAATACTTGAACCTGGGAGACTCAAGTGACCATCCAAAGTAATTGATTTCAAACTATTTTATTCTCTCAACATTGAATATTTTGAAAAATGATGGAAGCCCTCAAATATTCTTATTAGAAACCTAAATTTCCATTCAAATAGTTGATATCATCATATGATATAATTGCTGAATATAATAAATATTGGCATATTTAAATGAAAGCAATGCAGCATTCTTCTAATTTTATCTAACTGGATCCTCCATATACAACAGCAATTTGATCACTGCCACCATCTGCTATATATTCACACACACACCTTCCACATTTAATAGTCAGACTTTTACAGTAATCCATCTTTTTTCAACTTCTATTTATATTTAATATCCTCTCCAAAATATTCATTACACATTTCGATAAATAATTATGAAACATGAAAGAGAACTTTTATTTGAAATGCATTTCTCAATGAGACAGATGAGATTTCTTTTTGCCCTGATTTGTTTATTGCTGCGAGAATGAGACAAGTCTCAGCATCAATTCCATCTCTAATTTTGTATATTGATTTGAAAGTTGAGAAAATTTATCCTAATATACTCAGAACTACTAGAGACAATAGAAATATTACTAATTTGCCACTATCAGTAAAATATTTGTATATTTTCATGAGCCTTAAATACATTTTCTGTAAGATTTGAGATTGAAAATCTCCTTCATTCAGTTTATGAATTTTATGAATTAGTGGAGACTTCGAAAAGGTCAGTATTCCTCGTTGTCCTCTGAGTCCCCAGAGGTTTTTAAACCCTAGGTCAATGCACCATAATGTGAGCAAGGATGGGTGAGGACTGTGTCTGCCTAATTTAAAGTAGGAGGAGGATGCTTATGAAAGGGGGAGTGAGAAAGCTGAAGAAGCATGATGCCTTCAACAGCAAGTGTGTTTCCAGGCATATCAATTTTAAGAAATTGTGCTAATGGCAAATGAAAGTTTGTACAGTGATCCTTAAAGCTACAGATGCCTGTGTACCTTTGGAGAGTATTAGTGGATTTCCAGAGTTATGGATAGCCTAATTTGATCTGTAAAAGCCACTAGTTGTAAAAATAGATAAATAAATAAATAAATAAATAAATAAATAAATAAATAAATAAAATGAAAGCCACTTCTTGTATAAATAAACAGGAGCTAATTTATTGACTGTTTCTAAGCAACCATGTACACAGTTGGTATCAAGATTAGAACATTCTAAGCTTACTCCTTCCAGACTCCTGACCACTTGACAAACCCTTCATCACTACTCATCCCAAATGGATGTCCAGGTACACTGCCTGAAAATCTGCCTAGTTGGAGGATTTTGCCTCAACTCTGCCTCTCAGGATCACTTCTGAATAAGACTGTATTTAGCAGCAATTTTTGGTGTTTACTAACATATTGAGACAACATCACTATGAACCATTACATCGGAACCACTGTGAGATAGATAGGTGAGTATGTCCATTGTTAAGACTGGACAGGGATTCCATTTATTACCTAATTCTCATTTGCCCCTACCATTTTCCCCCTAACAGGGGAGTCATGAATACTTTGTGTCTATAGAGATCAATGTCAGCTCATGTCTTGTATACAACAGCCCTCAAAATATGTGTGCATTTTACTTTCCCCAGCATACAGTTATATGGTTAAAAGATCATGGAGCTCTTTGTAGAAACGCTAGGGTAATCACTTCCACATACACTTGCTGTGGTATTGTGAAATGCAGCTCAAATCCATTCACCTCTCTCCATCCCCACTACCTCTACTCACTCTCAGATTTTTCCCTAACACAGTCTCAGCCCAGGAAATTCCCCCATGCCTTAGCCCTGTCTGTTTTCCATTCTGCCCCCCATGTTCTCACCATGGTGTCTTTTCTGAAATAAAAATTCTAAAACTACAAATCACAAAACCCTTCACTGGCTTCCAATTATTCTGAAGAAATACTCAAGTTTCCTGGCACAACATAGTAGAACCTTCATGACCACCTTTCCAGTAGTTTTCATCCCGACTCGTGGTTTATCTTCTACTTTCCACACAGATTATATTGCTTCTGAGTCCTTAACATATCAAGGCCTTGAGTATTCGCCATCTTCCTTCTACCTGAAATTCTCCTTCTTCCTCCATTTTGGCTAATTTCAGGTTAGAAACTCCATCCATGTCCACATAGTGCACTACACCTAATCAAATAGTCTGATGATTTTGTTGTCTATCATTCTATGTAATGTGCATGAATGCAGAGATGTCAATCATATTAACACTTGTTCACCAGCTTATAGCACAGAGCTACTCTAGAGTGCCCCATTATTTCATTTTGGACTTGAAATAGTGTATGTGTTAATCAATATAATCATTTGTATTAATTATACAACAGGGGGATTTATCAGCTATTTTTAGTTTTCACATGCATTGAAATATTTCTTCCCAAAATTATTTGTCATTTCTGTCTTTTCAGCTATGTAATAATACTATTTTACAACAGGGAGGAAAACTACTCTAAATTATTCCCTTTAAGCATACCCAAAATTATTTCGAGCTCCAAGCCATTTTAGCTGTAGTTCTCTAAGAATATAGTTTACACAGGTACACTAAAGATTTTATCCCTGGAAAAACAGAAAATGGAAAGTACAAAATGTATGTCTCCCTTGACTATAAACAAAAAATCATTTTCAGTAAACCTTTTGCCTTCTTTATTCAATATTTTTCCTAGACATTTGTCAGAGTTCAATAGTTTACAGCATGGTTGTATTTGAGAGACTGAGTGATCTAACAATAAATCAATGATTTTAAGGCTGTACATAAAGGAATGATTTAATGGACAAAATACTCAAATAATTTTTTAATTTCTCTATCTTACTCGATAAAATATCACTAGATGTTAAAAGAATTAACACAATAAAACTGTAAAATGTTCTTTGACTCTAATTTAGAATAATAGTCAAGTCCTGATCCTAAAAATTACATCTTAGTAGTAATTGTTATTATGGCTTATTAGTAATTGCTTAGAAGTAAATTGCTATTATTCACAGACAAATGTATTGCCATTTATCATTTTCAAAGACTTTTAAATTCTATATGGTGGGTAATTTTATTTATGTTTATTCTCACCAATTTGCAGAATCAGTAGCTTACAAGATAAAGGACACCAGTGAATGTATTTCTACCATCTCCATAAAAGTATATATGCCCAATGGTCAGCTAATCCTCAGTCCATAAATATCGTTTACTGTGTGCTTCAAATCATCTTTATTCGAGAGTGATGTCAGCAACATGGCAGAGTGGCCAGATTTCTTTGTCTCTCCCCCTTTGAACTACAAGTAATTGGACATTCATTGATCAGCAAAGGATACCCACACAGCACCTCAGGACGTCTGAGAGACCCACGCTGCTATACATCAGAAGGTGGATGGACTACCCCCAGGGAAGAGTTGGAGATAGGTGAAAACTCTCTGGCCCCCCAGACAGCCTAGTACCTGAGACTCTCTCCTGGCTGACACTCTCATAGCACCTCCACGGCACTGAGGGTGGGTGTGTGCATCAGCCATGCAACTGTGGAAACAGGTGACTATAGCCCTAAGCTCCTGTAATTGTTCCTTGCTCCACAGGGAAAATCCACGGTCCCACAGCAGCACAGGGAAAGTCTCTGGCCAGCCCTAGCGAAGAGGCCCTGACCTCCAAACACAAAGCTGGGAGGACCTGGGGCAGAAGTGGCTCAGCCTTTTGAGCAACCTGCCAGCTGCATTAAACACCTACAGCCCTGCTGCAGCCCCGAGGGGGCAAATGAGACCCAGCAGGACTGCACAAGTAGGTAGGACAATTTGCAGCCCCAGCATGACTGCTCCTTGATTCTGTGGGAAAATCCAAGGCCCCACACCAGCCGCAGGGAGAACCTCTACTCGGCCTTAGTGGAGAGGCCCCGCGCACCAAGTACAAAGGCTGGGTCACCTAAGAGCTGAAGTGGCATGACTGGCTGATCTAACCACTGGCTGCATTAGATACCCATAGCTCTGCTGTGGCCCAGAGTGGACAAGTGAGAACCTGAGAGATCTGATGGTGGCAGAGCTTCAAGTCTAGGTGAATCAACTCTCAGCTGCTGTGAAAGCCTGTAACACCATTGCAGACCCTAAGGAGGAAGCATGTCTAGGTGGTCTTTGAGAGCAGGCACCAGCAACCCAAAGCCCCCGTGTGATTGTTCCCACAGCTGACAAGAGATCCCACAGGGCAACCGCAATCCCAAGGAGGGGACCAGGCTCAGTCAGGAACAGCTGGACAGGGATCCTAGTTGGTGCAGATTACAGCTTCTGCCCCCTTGCCCCAGTGGAAGCAGTAACCAAACTCTATCTCTATGCAGAGACACAAATCCACACCATCAAGCCGTATGAAAAAATACATTAAATCTCCAGAACAGAAGGAAAATGACATCTACCCAGAAAATAATCCCAAGGACACAGAAATCTACAACCTAAATGACAACAAATTCAAAATAGCTATCATTAAATAACTCAATGAGTTAAAACAGAATACAGATAGACAACTCAACGAGTTCAGGAGCTATGTCACAAAAGAGCTTAATGATATAAAAAAGAACCAATCAGAAACGTTAGAGATGAAAAACACAATGGAGGAGATTAAGAAAAATCTGGACTCTCTGAATAGTAGGGTTGATAACATGGAGGGCAGAATTAGCAATTTGGAGGATAGGAATATAGAAATGCTTCAGATAGAGGAGAAGAGAGAACTAAGACTAAAAAGAAATGAAGAAATTCTCCAAGAAATATCTGACTCAATTAGGAAATGCAACATAAGGATTATAGGTATCCCAGAGAGAGAAGAAAAGGAGAACGGGGCAGAAAGCCTGATCAAAGAAATAATAGCTGAGAACTTCCCAAACCCGGGGAAAGAGATGGAAATCCATGTAACAGAAGCTAATAGATCTCCAAACTTTATCTATGTAAAAAGACCAACCCCAAGGAATATAGCAGTGAAGCTTACAAAAGTCAATGACAAAGAGAAAATATTAAGGCTAGCAAGGCAGAAGAAAATAACCTACAAAGAGCCCCCATCAGTGCTGTTAGCAGATTTCTCAGTGATACCTTACAGGCTAGGAGAGAGTGGAATGATATATCTAAAACTCTGAAGGACAAATCTTGCAGCCAAGAATACTCTATACAAATGATCTTTATAATCACCATGCTTTAGAGATACAAAGCTCACAGAAATCCTACTTATTTTTCTTTCTATTTTGATTAAATTAATAAAGATGTTTTGTGGATACATTTATGGACTTTGCTTTCAGGAAAACAGAAAAGTGGCATAGTCAGTAAAGACCTGACCTTTACTCTGAGAGGAATGAGAAGTCTTGGAAGTATTTTGAGCAAGCAAGTGACAAGGCCTTATTTACAAGAATCTCTCTCATTCTTACGTTGCCTATAGGTGAAAGAAAGGCAAAGTCCAAAGCGTAAATATTCATTAAGGAACTGTTGCAAAAAAGTCAACCGGTACACATCAATAGTGTGAACCAGAGTGGTCACAGTGGAAGTTTTGAGTCGTGATGACATTCTGAAAACAGTGTGGAGGTAAAGACTCCAGGATTTATTTCTGGCTTAGTTGTGAGGTGAAAGAAAAAGAAGAGATAAGGATAATTTCAAAATGTTTTCCCAGAACAAATGGAAGAAGACAGTTACCATAAATATGATGAGCAAAATGGATAGTGGGGAAGAGGTAGTAATTAATGAAGATTTTCATTTTCACTTCATTAAGTTTCAAATATTTATATGACATCCAATTGCAGAAGTCACACAGACATCTCATGTTTAGAAGTAAGTCAGGGCTGAGGATATAAATGCAAAAATTATTACACATACGAAAGATTGTCTCCTATGAATTCACCCCCAAAGCATCACTCAAAATTTATATTTATTCATTAACCATCATTTATCCATGTATCCATCAACCCCAATAAGGGATGAAAATGCCATTACCCTAAATCAGGCCCTTGTAATTTCTGATTTAAAATAACAGATTCTTTCTAATTTTTCATGATTCTGATCTTGTGTAACCCAATTTAACTTTATCCTTCTACAGTAGAATTTTAACCAGGTCATATCCAGACCCTTTGAAATCTTTAATTAGTTTTCCACTCAGCTTAAATAAAATTAAAAGTCTTTAGAAATTCAAAGAACGTTTCAGCCTGAATGTACATTAAAACAAAATGGTATTAACATTATCACCACCCTTGGTCAGAGTCCACTTCATAACAAACAAATCTGATGAAGGATCTAGACATCAGAGATGTTTAAAAGATCCTTGATGATGTTAATGAGTAGTTAAGGCTGAGAATCACTGTCTTAGGCTCACCTAAAAGCTTTTCGTAATCTAGTCCTCATCCTGTGGAGCTCAGGAATCATCAATCCCTTCCTCAAACTCTTCCCTCTCCTGACCTTGACAAGCTCCTTCATTCTCACGCACATGTTTCCCTCTTCCTAGAAAATTACTTTTTCTTGTTTTCATCAGCTTGACTAATTCCTTTTCATCAGGGCTCATCTCCTATGCCCTGTCCTTTCACTAGTCTTCCCTAGTGGTCCCACACCTACCACAGACCGATTGTAGGTATTTTTCTCCCACAGATACTGTAAGTGCTTTGAGGATAGAAGATTTTAGTCTTATTCACTTTAGTACACAAGAAAATACCATATACATAGAGGGTGCATGAAGTAGCTAGAATAATGCACCCTTTCCTGAAGATGCCCATGTCCTAATCTCTGAAACCTGTGAATGCCACCTTATGTAGCAAAGAAGACTTTGCAGATGTGATTACATTAAGACCTTGTGAAGGGAAGATTAACCTGCATTATCCAGATGGGCCCAATCTAATCAGAAGGGTCATTATAAAAGAGAGGCAAGAGGGTCAGAGTCAGAATTAGGAAATGTGACCATGGAAGCAGAAGTTGGAGTGATATGGATAAGGGGCCAGGAGGCAAGGAATGAAGGGAATCTTTAGAAGCTGAAAACCTGAGGAAACAGATTTTTTCCACTAAGAGACTCTGGAAGAGATCGGCCCTTGCCAACACCTTAACTTTATTCCATAAAACTCATTTTGCACTTCTGACCTCCAAAACTCTAAGATAAATTTCTGTTGTTTAAACCACTAAGATTGTAGTAATTTGACACACAAGCAGTAGGAAACTAATACTGTGGTCAAAAAGTTTATGGAACTGATTTATATTTTACTAATAAAATAAATTTTATAAGATTTGTTATACATCATTTACATCATGTACATTATTTACAGAACTATGATTACAGTTATACCTATGAGCTCAATTTTGCAACAGCTAATTTAGTTTCATGCGTACATTGTTACGACTGTTGCTCAATTTTTTAAGCAGCATGTCATTGCCATATAAGCATTTTGTAAAGTAGATGCCAGGAACTAGGTACGTGTAATCGCAGACCTTTATATACACAGGCTGACACAGTCATCCTTCATTTGTTGCTTCCTTTATTTTTGGCTTTCAAGCATGCCTGAAAATAACAAGTAAGCCTAATTTCTACTTGTCTCTTCCCTTTGATCTTGTGTTAACCCCCTCACAACTTTTCATGACCCCTTTCTTCCGACAGTAATTTTGTATCACAAGATGGTCCTCAGTTGTATCATGTTAGAATATGTGATTTCAAATAGGAACCAAAACTGAAAAACCATTAAAGAGAGATATAGACAGTGTTTCTAGTGGAATAAGATTACGACATCCTTTGGGTGGAGGCATGGGTGGCTTAACGGTAGTCTGGAAATGACCTATGAATCTAGAAATATTCAGCTATATAAAATTATGAAAAGTTATGAATCTGTGACAGCTTAATTTTTATTTGCTTTGCATTTTTACGAAAAATAATAAGTTCACTAAGGCAAAATGTTTTAGAAGAAATCAAACGAGTCTCAAAGGTGAGTCATAGAATTCATAGAAGGCAATGTCTCAAAACTTTATTATACATCACTTACCTATGTCTTCTAACCTCCGCAGAACCATTCAATCTGCTGTTACACACATACAATTTCCATAGGACTGGAATGGCAATAAATATTGCTGGAAAATCTCTTTTCTCACAAACTGAGTGAGCCCCTTTCATGATTTATGTTCGACCTGGAGCCCACCAAGGAAGGACGATAATAAAACCCTAGCCCAGAGTAATAGAGTTGCTGGGCCTGAGTTTCCTTCATTCTCTTCTCTGCATGCAGAATACGAGACTTGCTGGGTAAAAATTGAGAATGAGATTTTTCTCCAAGTCTCTCTGTTGTATCCTCCAAGTATTTACACTTATGGAGCTATTTAGAGGACAACTCTTCCCAGGACATTTTCTCTTGGTCCATGGATTGTTTAACGATTTGGTGTATAGTTTAAAAAACAATGACAATGACACAAGCTAGTACTCTGCATCTTGTTCTGTCCAGCGCTTGACATAGAGCAAAATTTCAGAGAAATTCCTGACATATTCACAGCTATCACACATAACTATTATACTTTTATGGAAACGAGGACAAAACATATTGCTTCAAATACATTCACATAGATGCGCTCCTTTTCATGTGCAAATTCATACTCAATGTGACTGCTTCTTAAATGTTCCCAATGTGCTATTTTATTCTTATTCCTTTTAACTGGGAGATTATCCAGTCAACTCAATTGCTGCAGATTCTAACATTGTCACCTTCTCATACTCCTGTAATTAATGCAAGGAATGTGTGAAATGTTCTCTTAGATAAAATGCTCACTGTCACACACACACACACACACACACAGACATGCATGCACACACACACACACACACACTCGAAAAGTAAAATTAGCCACTACTAAACATAAATGGATGAAAGTAGAAGCGTATCAACATGCTCATAAGCTGTGTTTACAATATCTCTGCACACATATCAAAACTTTAAGAGCCAAGCGTTTTACTGGTATAATTAGTTTTCTTCACCAGATATCAGTAGTATTCCCAACAGAGCAGCATATATATTCTATCTCATATTAGGTAAAGAAAAACTTTGTGTATAAAAAAGAACAGAGCTCTAAACATTAGAAGAATTAGAGCACTTTTCATTTTTAATGTATTCTGTGGCATATGACATTTTATTGTTTTCAAATAAGCTTTGATATAGATATTTGGAAATTAAAATCCTGTTGTGTGTGTGTGTGTGTGTGTGCTTGTGTGTTCCCTCAGCTTACTGGTAATGAGAGAGATGAATGTAGTGTTTTGCATTTACAGTAAAAAAAGACTTTATAAGCAGGTAATACATAGTTTAACTACAACTTAGGGGAAAATTGCAAAACAAAATATTAGTCATATTTTTGGACACAAAGAAAATGAGTCCAAATTGACTTTAAAAATATGGAAAGTGACCAAATCAGTACTCAGATGAAATATTATCATTTTCAATATCTACTTTAGAAAAAATAATCTAATTGTAAAACAAATGAAAGTAGATATTTTGATTAAATGTAAAAGTAAAATTTAATCTCTTTCCCCAAATACACAAGAACAAAAGCATGGCATGGTTAAATGGTAAAAGTACCACAAAATTCACTGATGGCCACCAATAAAAGAGGGTAAGCCATAGCTTCTATCATACGTTTTTAAGTAATTAGTACTTGCCTGGTGCTGAGCCCTGTTCTAAGCACCTGTATTCATTGTCTTATTTAATCCTCAAAACATCCCTATGGGGTAACTGTTATTATCCTCATTCTACGGATGAGTCCACTGAGGCACAGAGAACTTGAGTAACTTGTTGAAGAACTACAATCCTACCCAAATCAATGAGTAAGTATAAAGGATGTTTCATTCCAGTAGAGATTAAATTATATTTTAAGTCACTGAAAAAACAAGATAGAATACAGAAATTTATCCAATTATTATATGATAATTTCATATAAGATGTTATTACATATGAAGGATTAAATAATCGTTTACTTAACAAATATTACAAATAAAATTGGCTGCCCAGAGGAAACAGTGTTGAATTCTAATTTCAGGTAATACGTCAAATAAATTCTTGGCAGAATAGGATAAAAATAAAATACTTCCAAGTGTACAGAATATTTTCAAGCAAGAAAAGAAATCCATCATTTACAAGAAAAATGTTGACAGATTTGTGGATATAAGCATTAAATATTTCAGATTTTTGAAAAACACCATATTTAAAATCAAATGTCAAAGTTATATCAGGTGAAAATGTTTGGAAAAAGCTATAAACAAAGAGTTCCCTATTTATATCGTATCGATAAAAACTTCAACATGCTAATAAGGATAAGGTAGAAAGCAAGAGGAAGGAAAGAAGAAAAGGAGAAAATTTTAATAAAATAGGAAATAAAAAGTAAAGGATAGGGAAGCCAGCCCAGTGGCACAGCAATTAAATTTGCACACACTTCGGCACCCCGGGGTTCACCAGTTGGGATCCTGGGTGCAGATATGGCACCACTTGTCAAGCCATGCTGTGGCAGGCATCCCACATACAAAGTAGAGGAAGATGGACACGGATGTTAGCTCAGGGCCAGTCTTCCTCAGCAAAAAGAGGAGGATTGGCAGCAGATGTTAGCTCAGGGCCAATCTTCCTCAAAAACACAAATAAATAAATTCAGAAAATGGGCATTTCAAAGGGTTCACAAAAGAAGAAAAGTTACTAACTTGACTAGTAATCTGTAACATGCAAATTCAAATACAAGTAAATTATCATTCCCATCTGTAATGTTTGGGTGGTGGGATGGAAGGGGTGGAAATAGAACAATACAACCATAAAAAGGAAAACCAGCATCACTTATAAATTGCTGATAGAAGTATGAAGAGCTGTCTTTTTTTCTAACTAATCTGGCATGAGTTTTTCAAAGTTATAAATTTATATGACATTTGCTTCATAAATCCCATATTGGGAGTCTCTTTCACAGAAATAGAAGCACCAGCACATGAGTACGTATGCCACGGTGGGTCTGGAAACATCTTCTCAGTTGGGACGCCTGGCTCCTGTTGTAGAACAGGGTATGAAAGGTTAATCCACTAAATGCCTAACAATTTTTGTCCAAAATGTCTACTTAATGGCACTAAAGTAGCTGGGACAAATTGTGCAGATACCAGTAGAATTTAATGAAGTAAATGCAAACCATCTGTGAGAGTCTTAAAATCTTTTGGAAACCTCTTTATTGAAAATAACAGATGGCCAACTATAATCTAAGGCAATATTAAATATTAAATAATTTTGAAAGGAAGAGGATCACAATAAAAATTTTTCTCTGTAGAGTTATTCATAAATTCTATAAGAATATTTATTTCAGTAAGAAATCAAAGGGTTCTTGGTCACTCCCCATAGGATAGCAAGAGCTATGTTTGATTTATGAGGCAAAACCTGGCAGCTGTCACCACACTATATTTTGGACTGTTTAATTTTGTAATTGGGTTTTTTAATCACGTTTATTTCATCTGTTATATCATCTATACAGCCCTTTAACAAGATTTCCAGACAGTAGCCTTAAATGTGCCCAAATTAATCTGATGGCTATTTTTGGTGAGTGTTTTAATTAGGCATTTTATAAACAATAGTCAATAATTATTGGACATTTATTATGGGGTTGAAATTCCTGTAAACACTTTACGTACATAAAATTTAATCCTCTTAACAGCTCCTTGAAATATATGCAATGGCATTATTCCAATTTTATGGAACAGAATAAACACCACAGAAAACTTGGCCAGGTCACCCAGCTACTAAGTGTTACAGTGGGATTTGAATCTAGAAAATTTGCTTCCATACCCAAACATTTAACCTCTATGGCATATTTTCATCTTTAAAAGCCCATAACACCTAGTTAAGACTCATCCCAATATATAATGCTGTACATATTACTGAGGAACTTGAATAAACATCTCAGAGATATGGTCAAATATCTAAAGTCTCAATGGCAGTGGCATTTCATAATTTGGGTTGTTGCAGAAAGGATTTACAATGATATGGATTCAAGTCCCTTTTCTATAATGTAATACTTGAGTGATGTGAATAAAGATGCAAAAATTTTTGTTAACTTTATATCCAAAGGAAAAGGTAGTATTATCTACACCATAAAATTGTTGTGAGTATTAAATGAACTGATGCACAAGAAAACACTTTCTAGACAAATTTAACACATGAATATTTAAAGAAAAACTGTGAAGATGATACAGAGAGTTCATACATCACACAAAGTTTTCCCTATGGTTAACATCTTAAATTATTTTGGTATATTTGCCAAAATCAATGAACCACTATTCACATATTATTTTAAGTAACATCCCTCCTTTATTCATATTTCCATGGTTTTTCCCTAATGACCCTTTTCTGTTTCAGGATCCCATACAGGACACCATGTTACATTCACTTGTCATGTCTCTTGACTGTGACAGTTTCTCAACCCTTCCTTGTTTTTGAAGACCTTGATGGTTTTGAGAAGTAGTAGTCAGGCTTTCTGTAGAATGCACTCAATTAGAATTTGTTTGATGTTTCTCTCAAGATTAGAATGGTATTATGGGGTTTTGGGAAAACGACAAGAGGTAAAGTGCCATTCATTTCATATCATACCAAGGGCACATACATACCTCAACATGACTTAGCGCTGTTGATGTTACACCTGATCACGTGACGGAGGTAGTATTGGTCATACTTCTCCACTGTAAAGTTACTCCATTTTCTCCCTTCTCATACTATACTCTTTGGAAAGAAGTCATCGGACCCAGGCCACACTTACAGAATGAGGAGTAATGTTCCACCTCAACAATGGAGTATCTACAAAAATTTTTGGAATTCTTCTTCATGGGAGATTTGCCCATTTTCACCCATTTCTTTATTTATTCAATTATTTACTTATATCATTATGGACTCATGACTATTTATTTCATACTTTGACTTGTCATGCAATACCACTTTATTTATTTTATTGCTCAATTTCTTCCAGCTTTGGCCATTAGGAGATCTTTCAGTTGGTTCTTGTATTCCTTTGACATTCCCCCATCATTAATCAGCCTTAATTTTAAACCAAAAGTTTATCAATTTGCATTAAAAATTTAAGTAGAAAAATTCTGTTCCTTTTGTTGGCATGTTTCATTTTTTTTTCCTTAAAAATACTTAATAATTGTGTGATTTAAAGAATGGATTGTCAAACTACCTGTCCAAATATGTATGAATTCATTCTAACCAATACTGTGATTATAGGAAGAAATCATTATTTAAATTCAATGTTAGTAATATTTCGTATGCGAAATATCTAAATTGTTATCTGAAAATCAGCCTAACAGAAGATCCCAATATAAAAAAAAAACACAACATAATAACTTATAGAGCTATGGCACATACAATTTATAATCAGGTAGCTTAACTTTTCTCACAATCTAGTTTTATTGACATTTAATATTTTTCTGATATGTTAATTGGATTGGAATTAAAACCAAACTTTCATGGTGATTGAAAACAGGAAAAAGCATTATAAGGAAAAATAAATGCATCTATACTGACAGGAAATTCCCAAATGTCCCAGTTTTAAATCAGTATTGATGATTTATCCCAAGTGAAAACTACTTCAATTCAACATGAAATTGGAAAATCGTGAACTACTAAGACATATTTTGAATAAGAAGGAAAGGAAGTGCTTTACAAGATAGTTAAAGTGATGTGTATGCTTCTAACCCTTTTTAGAATAAGCATGCATCCCAGAAAGAAAAAATAAAGCCCATGCATAAATATCTCCTTATCCATGATATGGAATATAATCTTGTAAACTCAAAGTAAACTGCAAATTGCCAAGTTGGGCAAACTTGTTTTTTATTGTCTTTCCTATTACTATGATATTTAATTTTTATACTTACAATTTGATATCTGCCTATTTTGTGACTGTAGTCACTACAGTGGCTTACGTTGAAAATTTAATTGCACAGAGATATCCTGATCTAACCACCACAGTGGTAGCTATTAGCTTGTTGGGGAAATTCCACGGTTGATTCATTATACTTTTCCAGCTGAAGAAGCCTCATGCTGAGCAGAGAGACATCTGACTGGCTCATCCTCCCTGCTGGAAGCTTCTTTTTTCTGTTAGTCTTGACTTTTATGACCTGAAAAGAAAGTGCTAATATTTTACAATTAATAACACAAAAGAAGAAAAAAACTAAAAATAGGATATATGACTAAGGCTCATTTTAAACCATGATTTCCTTAATTACTTCAAATCTTTAGAATTGATAGATTTACTTGATCAACCTGGCAATATACATTGGACAGGAAAATCTGAGCTTCTCATAAGATTATTGAGCATATATATTAGTAGTAGTATTTTAAAGGAGAAGGAAAATTCAATGTTGGGGAATATTTAAACATTATGTATTTTGCTTCAGACTGTTATAACAGAATATGCATGGATTTCTGGTTCAGTGAAACTCAAGATTTGCAGTTATATTGTTTATCATCAAGAGAAATGTGGAAAAATGGATTCCTAACAACTAGAAAACACATCACTATAAATGCTTCAGTCACTTGCTATCTGAAATGCGTTTTGTATTTCTACATCAATTGTTTTAACTGTTTTATTTTGGTCCTACCACGTTTTCAGATTAAAGAGGAAGAGTAAAATAAAGGAATATCAAAGTCAAGATAAGTAGAAAAACATTGCAAGTAGCTGAATAGAAATAAATCTTGTTGGTTGATTATATTAAAACACCCCTTCATTCTCAGGTGTCTTATTCATGATGTGATTTCTTCTAATCTTGCAAGAGAGATTTCGTCTAAATTAATACTGTATAATTATATAAAGAGTGGAAAGACTCATTGAACACTGAGATAGAAAAAGGCTATATGGTGGAGGGAAAAAGAAAAATTAATTTTAATTTGCTATTAACAGTGTCAAAAACACTATCTAGCATAAATCAAATTCATGCTTTTTTATCTATAGTATTAAATATCAATTTTTAAATGACATAGCCCATTTGAAGAAGCTATATTTTGTCTTTTATAGTTGCTTATCAAAATAATCACAGTATATTCTTCTCAAATACATGTGTGTATTTTTCTGTATTATGTAAAGTGGATACTGTAACAGTAAGCCAGAAATCTAAGTTAATATTTAGTATTAGAAATTAAACATTCTATTTATTTCTAGTCTATTGTGCGATTATACAAATACCCATCAATCAATATTTATGCCAATAGCCACATTTATATTTTTAAAAATGCTATCATAAAATCTTTTACATATATCTTGGTAGCATTGTATGAGTGCTTTTTAAGTGTAAATTTAAAAGAATGTCATTTGATAGAAATTATATATAACTCTGAATTTCAAAAATATTATCAAAATATACTAGAAAGGTTCTTACCAACTTACATACTATCATCAGGAGGGAAAAGAAAGTTTCAGTTACACATTTTCATATTACTTATTATCTACCAATCTCATGGGTAGAAATACTATTTTTATAAAATTAAGGATCATCTGCTTTTGGCTATGATGCATTTGATTGTGAAAGATTAATGTCCCCCTAAAAGCAACCAGAAAAGTAGAAAACAGGTAGAAAATTTCTGATGAAAGGATCAAATAAAGGAAAAGAAATTCTATTGGAATACAGTGAAGAGCTATCTAGTGCACCAGGACTTCAGATATCTTAACTCTAGAGAAATCATGAGAGGAGAAAGGAATGGTGCTTTTCTTGAGGAAAGTAAGCTCATTCAGAATTTCAGTATTTTTCACACAAAATATTGGCATCCATTCAAAAATAACAAAGCAGGACAATACAAGCCTGAATGAAGGACAATTAAGATAACAAGACTGGTATTAGAAAATGGTCCAGCAGATCTAGCTATTGGCTCTCTTATCAGGAAAGGTCTTAAAATACTAGCAGTATTATCTTGGATAAGAAAAAAAAAGAAGATTAGTGAAATGGAAGACTGGTCCCGAGAAAATAAACTAAAGCACTCAAAGAGAAAAAAAGAGACAAAATCTTTTTTACAAAGAATGAAATTCAAGAAGGATAGGAGAGAAGTAATAGAAAAAGCAGTAATATTTGAAGAAACAATATATGAGAATTTACGAAATTGGGAAAAGGCATCAAACAACATAGGCAAAAACTCTGCAAATCCTAAGCATTGTAAGTACAAAGAAAACTACAGTAAGGTGTATGACAGTATAATTACTGAAAATGGAAACACAAAAAGAAGTTCTCAAAAGTGATCTAAGAATTTGCCATCAGGCACCAGCCCCGTGGCAGAGTGGTTAAGTTCTCTGTTCCACTTCAGTGGCTAGAGGTTCTATCGTTCGGACGCTGGACGCAGACATGGCGCTGCTCATCAGGCCACGTGGAGGCGGCGTCCCACATAGCACAACCTGAGGCACTCACAACTAGGATATACAACTACATACTGGGGAGTTTTGGGGAGAAGAAGAAGAAGAAAAAGAATTTGCCACCAGCAACAGAGCCCTGAAAAGGAACAAGTTAGCACTTGACAAGTTGACTTATAGGAATTTCTTTAAGGTATTGTTGAGAAGAACGTAAGGCACAAAAATCATTTCCATTTTTGTAAAACAAACTAGTCCATACATATGATATGCATATTTGTCCACAAGCAGTTATATGAACATGGAGAAAATTTGGAAAAACCTGTCTTAGTGTATTAATATAGGAGATACGTGAGGATGACTTTTTCTACATAGAGTAGATGAGAAACAAAAAGAGCAGAGCCAAAAAAAGTACAAAGGGAGAAAAGCTATTTGCAGAGAAAAGGGTATTTGTTATATTTATTATTTTATGCAAAATGCCATGTAAATATCTCTGGATATAGATATGAATACGTTGAACAGTAAAATAATCTCTATTAAATCTGGAATTTATCCTGTTTTAGAAGTAGATTAGTGTATTTTTTCCTAAACACAACCAAATCGTGCCATAGATACTGGTTAAATAATCCATCTTTCCTCAGTGTTCAAGTAATGTACTGACACCGTGAATGTATCTGTCTCTCTCTCTTGTCTTAATTTCTGAGAAAATAACTAAATGATATGAAAATAATCTGAAATTTTTATTGTTAATATACTATCTAAGAAAAATTTTTATCAATATTCCTAACTATACCAAAGTATTTGGATTTTACTTTATTTTTCTTTAAGATTGGCACCTGAGCTAACATGCGTTGCCAATCTTGTTTCTTTTTTCTTCTTCCTCCCAAAGCCCCAGAGTACATAGTTGCATATTCTCTGGTTTTGCTATGTGGGACACTGCCTCAGCATGGCTTGATGAGTGGTGCCAGGTCCAAGACTGCGATCCAAACCGGCAGAAAACTGGGGCCGCCTAAGTGTAGCACATGAACTTAACTACTTGGCCAAAGGGCCGGCTCTACTTGCTGTTTTATTAGTGTTAGCTTTGTTAACAATAAATGGAACCATTTTTCCGCCTCTCAGCATTTTACGTGAGTTAATTAAATTTGGAATTAAAACTCTCTGAAAATTTGAAAGAATTTTCCTCTTAAAATTTTATCATGGATACTTTGATAAATTTCATATGAAATATACAATTCTTTGTTTACATTTTACTTTAATTATTTCTGTGGTGAGTCATTGGTAAATTATAAAACTATATTTTCAAAGAAAAGCATTCATTTTATCTAGATTTCCAAAGTGAATATGTATATTGTTGAACAAAACATTCACTTATTTTTATTTTCCTAGAACCCTGTTGCTATTTTCCCATTATTAGCCTTGAGATTTTTGAAATAGCCAATTTTTAAAAATATTTCTCAAGCAGCTGACAAGAAAGTGTATTCCCTGTTTCAGGGGTGGACTGTTTTATTACTTCTATTAATTGTGCCCTAAGAGAAAGTATTTAAAGTGTTTTACTCTTACAGTATGTCTCCTTATTTCTCCTGTAATTCCTATATTTTTTTCCTTTTGTTTTTTAAATTTTAGGAAGGTTAGCCCCGAGCTAACATCTGCCACCAACCTTCCTCTTTTTGCTGAGGAAGACTGGCCCTGAGCTAACAGCTGTGCCCATCTTCCTCTGCTTTATATGTGGGACACTGCCTCAGCATGCCTTGACAGGTGGTGTGTAGGTCCACACCTGGGATCCAAACCGGTGAACCCTGGGCTGCAAAAGCAGAGCGTGTGAACTTAACCACCGTACCACCAGGCCGGCCCCTCCTGTAATTTCTATAATTTTTGATTCATAGTTTTATGGGTTTTGCTGCATGAAACAAATGTTGGACCTTCATTATAGACTGTGCACAAGGGGCCGGCTTGTCCCTTTTCTCATGGTAGTACACTGTCTTCTGCTCGCTGTTCACTCGTCCATTTGCTTGGTACATGTTTCCTTATCGTCTTATTTCCAAATAATTTAGTAGCCTTTTAAAAGATCCACCATTAGATAGGAGAAAGTTTGGATTGTCCTTATTACTTAATCAATGGTTTACTTTTTTCTTTTTGGGGGTTGTTTTTATCACATTATCACACTTTGATGCATCATCTTATTTCAAGTACCATGTATTAATTTTACACTTGATCTTAGCCAGAAGGCAGAGAAGCGATACCAGTATTAATTTTAATGCATAATTTCATTGTTTCCTATTAGTCTGTTTTATTTACATTGCACTTAGATAACTAACAGATTTACAATACAATCTTTATATATACACATATATCTCTGTATATATATGTATGTATTTGTACATATATGTATATCTTTATATATCTATATCTATGTGTGTATGCATATGTATGTATGTGTGTATGTATGTATATTTATATATGTATGTAAATATATCCATACATGTATATATAGGGAGAGAGAGAGAGAATATATTCTGAATAATGAAACAATTCTGAACAATGGAGCAATGTAATTTCCTTATTCTGAGCAGTGAAGCAATGTACTGTTTTTGGTCTCTGAATTTTCAGAGGAACTCTTGCATGGACTTGCTGGCAGTTTATCAGTGTGCAAATTAAAACAAGAATTTACATGCCTTTGGTCTGTATCCTGTTAGAAGACCTAGATTGTAATGACTCACTTTCTGGTTGTGGAAACATCTGGAATTCAGTTCAGTTCAGTTCTTCAATATATTTAAAGATATGCATTCAGTGGCATCCAGAATTTCTTTCACCCTCTAACCTACTATGATTACTGAATAGTGCATGCAAGACTGTAGTATTACAGCACTCTTCCCAGAGAAGGCACTCAACAAATGTGTGAAGAGGTGCTGCCCCCTGCATTGTAACTGTGCAGAGACACCTGTAATCACTTGATGTAATAAATATGTCAGGGAACAAAATTGAAGAAAAATATTAATTTGCAATTTACAACTGTATGTTTTACAATTGAAAAAAGATAAAAAGATAAGAATATAAAGGGAAGAACAGTTTTATAAAGGTAAAAATATGAAATGAGTTTGTTCAGTAATGGGGTAGGTAGACCATTTAGAATACTCTTATTTTCTTCTCATTGCTAATTACTCTAATTGACTCAAAGTTATTAGTTTTATTTTTTTGATTTGTTTAAGGCATGTTCTTTTTATTACTGAATGAATTTTAATATAACTACTAAATAGTAATGTTTCCTTCTCTACCTGATAACATTCCCAAGTTAATTCAAAAATGACTAGTGAGGTTTTATTGTATTTTTGCTAAATTATTTTCCTATTCATAACTGCATTGTTTTGTCTGTCATATGTTGAATTTCTCCTGAGCATATAACTTCATATCCTCCTCTAACAATCTCATATTTTCTCATTTTTGGCAGATTGTTGATGGGTATATATAGAGAGAGCAAAGATAGATCTCAACTAGGATCAAGCAAAAATAACTATTAGTAAATTCATTACTTTTGCTTAGTTTTCTTTAGAAAAGATTATGTGAATTATTGATTTAAATAGTAGAATAGGCTTTAAGGATAATTCTGTTTTATTAAAATATTTATTTAGTTTGAGTTTCAGATAAAAATAAACATATTGGCAAAATTCAATGTCTCATGCATCGATAGGCACTGTGAATGCTATACATTTATTCGAATGCTACTTTTATTATTGTTAGGAATCATATGATTTGTTCTCCGTTCCCATCTAGCTTCTAGCACGTAATCTGGCACATGTTATAATGAATAATATAATTAACAAATCAAGGAATTATTCAATTAAACAAAGCATTTTATAGTATTATTTAGTAAATCATATTTCATAACAAAAATGTAGTAAAAACTCTGTGAATTATCAATCTATTTGAGGAGACACACATACAAAAGAAAAATAACAATAAAATTGTAGTAAGTTCCAGCAATGATACAAATCATAATTGCTAGAGCAGATTAGAAAATGAGCTCCTCCCTGAGAAGGATTTAGGAAACATGAAGGACTGAGCTGAAGCTTTGGTGATAGTCTCTCATGGATACGTGGATAAAGCTAATGACGATGACTGCCAACAACCGAGTCATAGGTTGCATATTTTACAACATACTTTGGGACAATAATGAGTGCACCAGTATTCATAGGCAAGAAGTTTGTTAGAAATACAGGAGACAATTCAACAAAGGTTGCACATGCTGAGCTAAGGCAGTTGAACCTCAATTTGTGGTTAATAACACAGTTATTTATATTATGAGGGTGTGAGGGAATATATGGTATTGATAGTCTTAGAAAGCTGATTCTGTCACTATGCTGCAGGACCATGTGTAAAGAGAACAAAGAGAATGGAAACCTGTTAGGAAGCTAATTCCATACCAAAATGTCGCATAAACTCTACAAAGGACAGAAAGTTTTCATGGCCATCCTTATATGCCCAGAACCAACAAAACTTTCCAGTGCTAAGTAAATATATGTTGAATGAATACACTGTATGTCAAAAAGAAATAAAGTTTTGGGGCCAGCCGGGTGGTGTAGCGGTTAAGTTCTCATGTTCCTCTTCCACAGCCCAGGGTTTGCTGGTTTGGATCCCAGGTGCAGACCTGTGCACTGCTTGTCAAGCCATGCTGTGGCAGGCATCCCACATATAAATTAGAGGAAGATGGACATGGATGTCAGCTCAGGGCCACTCTTCCTCAGCAAAAAGAGGAGGATTGGCGGCAGATGTTAGCACAGGGTTAATCTTCCTCAAAAAACAAAAAAAAGAGATAAAGTTTTATATTTTAGTTGTGTCACTAACTAAATGATCAATGGCAAGTTATTAATGTATATTTTGCCTATGGCTAACACACAAAATAGTCTTATATTGACAATAAAATTCCATATAAATTTAATAATCCTTATTATTATTATCATTTATGCACAAGAATTGGCTTCCTGACACATGGACTCTGATGGTAGATTAGAGAATCTCAGTTAAAATGGCCAGGAGTAAGTTAAATACATAGATTAATGTATAGGAATATATAAGATGTGCAAATGAGAAGGGAAACGAAAATTTGGAAATAATTTTCATAAAGTCAAAAGTAGAAAATATGAGAGTGATTGACATTTTCATTTCTGAGCAGTGTCAATAAGGCAAAGAAAACTGAGCACGTTCCTGTTCTTTACAATTCCAAGATGGTTGTTTTTGATGGTAGTTCAGTTTTCCCAAGTTGGTGTCCCAACTGAAGAAAACTAATTTTGCTAAGAATTATGGAAATGAATTATGGAAAAGAGCTCCTGGAATATTTAGTTTAATGAATAACCTCTTTTAATTATCCCTAGGCATGATTTAATTCAATGGATCTAAGAGATTTGTGTGAAACACAGATGCTAGTATTTTTTTCCTAAAGAGCTATTCTTTGGATGCAGTGAATAAAGAGGAAAAGATAGGAATGAGATTTGTTCCTCTTTTAGTCTATGCCCTTTTGCCCCAAGGGAGAAAATACTTGTGATCCAAGCTCTCTTCCTCCAGTAGCTATGGTTACAAACAAATGTATTGATAATCAATACTTTTGGGTCAAGGCTCAGCTACTGCTACCCAAACACTTTTATTGGATTGCTTTGTTTTTATATGATTGCGTATTTAGGATTGAAAACATTATCAGAACCGGTTACCAGTGTGTCTCAGCACCCCATTCCAGACTTCTTGTATCTCCATGCCCAAATCTGGCCATCACTCCAGAACTACATTCTTGTTGGTCCCTCTCCCCTTGAAGCCTTAGATCAGAACAAAGACAAGAAGCTGAGTTATTTTCCTTTTAGCTAATCTAATTAGCTAATCTACTTTGCATACTTGGTTATTTGACAATACTGATAATATCACTGAATATTACAGAACTATCTGAACACATATACATATATATATATATAATATATACATATTTTAAAACAAACTATATTTAGTATCTGAACATTGTCTGGTCTGTGCTTCTTTTTAAAACAAATTAGGGGTGCCATCTCTGTATACAGCACAGAAATGACCTGAAACACAAACTGACTGTTGCTATAGCTTTCCTTTTTATCTAAGTCCAAATGTTTGATAATGGCATAATAGTTTAAAAATATCCTTTACATGATTAACTTTAGTGTGTTAGTCTTTTCCTTTCAAAAGATTTTATTTCACATAGATAAATTCAGTAAGTTCACCATGTGACTTAGCCATTTGTGTGCTTATTCCTTAGCCATTTGTTCATTTGTCATTGTCTCTGTGTGTCTGTGTGTTCCTGTATCTGTGCTATGTAAAGCAACTTCTTAATTAAGTACCCTTAATCAAGATGGTGGTGACTGATTTCTTGGGACATATAGAGAGATACGAGGTGATGTTCTAACCTTCTACTTAGCCATATGCGTGGGCAAGTGCCCAAAGATTTTGACAAACTAGAGTTTTAGGCTCTATCATACAGTTTAAATATTTTATATGCTTCTTGTTGATAACACAAAGTGATGTGAAGTGCTTTTGTTTGATCCTATGAATGATGAAAGAGTTTCTGGTTTTCCTGAGACTGTAGATGAGATCTAAGAATGTTCGCCAAGATGTGCCTTGTAAATAAATCAGTTCTTTCTACAATACAAGCCTTAGACAGATGGTCATTTAGAATTCAGTGTTTCACTGGGAAAAGGAAAGAACAGAAGAGAGAGAAAAACGATAAAATACCATGTTAGTGCATATCTTAAACCAGAGTGAACTCATAGTAAAAGACCAACCAGTCATAACATACCGGTGGAGCAAAGAAATACACATATATCTTTTGTATGTATGATTGGTAAATATTAATTAATTCACATTTAACATATGCAAATTAAAACTCATCTATGTAATCTAGCACAACTATTATGTTTTTATTGTAATATTTTCTAAAGAAAATGTTTCAAGAAAAAGCATATAGATAATTTGAGATGTTTATTAAAATAAAGCAAATCACCATTCACAAATGATCCACCTTAGCATGAATTATTCATTAATTTTTAGGATAATGACATTTACATGCATTTGTACCCGTGAGTATGATCTCATCAAAAATATTCTATCATTTGGTTTTGAAATTCTAGAGAGAGAGTTCTTGTGACATTGATTTTTTTTAAGACAATTTTTTGGAGTAGTTTTAGGTTCACAGCAAAACTGAGAGGCAGGTACAGAGATTTTCCTTATAACCCTTTGCTGCTACACATGCATAGCCACCCCCATTATCAACATCTCCACCCAGAGAGGCACATTGGTTACAACTGATGAACCTGCATTGACACATCATTATCAGAGTCCATAGTTTACATTGTTTTGGTCTTGGTGTACATTCTATGGGTTTGGACAAATGTTTAATACTATGCCTACATCATGGTGGAGGCATTAGCTAATGCTACTCTGGTCATCATATTGCAATTAACAAACAATAAATGTTTCTTTAATTATTTAATTATTTTAATTATTTTATTGTTAACAAAGCTAACACTAATAAAACAGCAAGTAGAGCCGGCCCTTTGGCCAAGTAGTTAAGTTCATGTGCTACACTTAGGCGGCCCCAGTTTTCTGCCGGTTTGGATCGCAGTCTTGGACCTGGTACCACTCGGCCATGGGGCCGGCCCCCACCAGTGTTCTTGATTATAGTCCCTAGAAGGACATTAAGTAGAATCCAAAACATTAATCTCGCTAACAACTGTATTCCATTTTCTCGCTATTCAAGTTCTTTACTTCACACTTTGTTTGGCCTCTCACCTGCCAAAACACTGTAGACAACTGCCAATCCTTATCCCAAATCTTCAGACTTATTCCCCTTTTTCCACTTTGAATTACATAGGACAACTTAGCCTCTTTGACCAAGCCCTTCTTTCCAAGCACTGGTCCTTCCTTGCCCATTCTTGGTATGGACAGCACTAATAATCTGGGCATTGGCATGAAAGGACTGGACCCTGTCTGGCACAAGAAGCAGTGTGTGTTAGATGCAGGCAGTTTTAGGGTGGAGGGAGGCTGGGATGATCTGTAGGGGAGACCAACTTTAACCTTTATCCTCTTTGTGTTCTTTTTGGCTAAGCCTGAGCATTAACTTGCCATCAGACCAATCAACAGAAGAAAAGCGTGCCAATTTGTTTATCACAAATTTTATGTGACACAGGAGACCTCATAAGGAATGAAGATCCAAAGAAATGGTGATACCTACTTGCTTTCATGTTAGGTTGAACAAGGAGAGGAGATTGTGGAAAAGTGACTGAACTCTGTGGGGAACTGGAGGAAGATAAGAATTATTTTAACAAGGTCTGTTTGTAGAGAATTCTCTGGGACTCAACTTATCATCCTTGATGTTAACATGTCACTTTCCTTCTGCTGGTACAGGGAGGACACCTTTAATATGCGAATTTTATCTAATGCTTTTAAGAAAAAGAAGGAGGTCACAGTGTTTTTCTTGTATTTGCTGTTTTTCCAGTACCGGAGGGGCATGTTTTGGGGTGGTGCATTCTGAACTTCTTCAAATCTTTACAGATTTCGCTTTCTCAGGACTGAAAAGCCTGCCAGGAGGCAAGAGAGGAGACAACGAGATAAAAGTCTGGTCACTTCTTCCCAAGGATGGCTTCACAAAGGTGGTGGCTGAAGCCCCCTGCAGGCCAGTTCAGGAGCTACTTCACTCTGCTTTACTCATAAATAATTTCAACTCCCTGAAGCTCCTTAAAGTAAAGGGACAAAAACAGCCAACACCCTTAATAGAGCCAGCTGTGTGGTCAACGACACTATATCAAATGCAAGTTGAGCCTGAGAAATCGTCTGTGGGTAGCTCTTTCTCCCCAGCTCCTCAATTAAAAATTGCTACTGCTACTACTGCAGTATTCTTGTTATTATTATTTTTAAAATTATTATTTTCTATTTCTACCCTTCTGCTGTTAAAATTTTCTGGTATAGCCACCTTCTATGATCTGTCCACACTCAAAAAACTCACTGAAATCCCACAATAAAGATACTTCCTTGTTTTTTCTTTCCTGCCTCATAGCATATAGTCATCCAAACCTTAGGATGCCTCCAGATTCTGGGTGGCATCTTTGCCTTTCTCTGGCAGAAAGCTTCTCTTTCCTTGCAGTAAATCAACTTAGATACAAATAGGACTGGAACTTGACCAAAGAAGTTTTAGAAGCAAACTTTGGTCCTTGGGTTTCATCATTTTTCCTGTGATACTTCTGTGAAGCCGTTTCAACTTCCACCCCCTAACCAGAGTTCTCTAAAACTCTCTGTGCTGGATGTCAGGCTTTTACAATTTTTTGTTTGTTTTTTGCTTTTGTTTTGTTTATGAGCTGTCATAGCAATTGGAATAGCAATTAGATATGTGATAGTCATAAATTGTTACTCATTTGATTGTAGTTTAGCAAGGCCTTGAGACCCAAGTAATACATATATTTTTTAACAATATTTTCCATTGCAAAGAATTGAATTTAAAAAGAGTGCAAGGAAATGAAAAGTGACATAGTTCAGTACAAAACAGCGACTATGTATAAATCTCCATAAAACAAGGAAGTATTACAACACCCAGCAGTCAAAAGAATATGATGACTCCTCTTATTATATGTGGGGTAGAAATTAGAAAAGATAGTCTTTGGTCATATTGCAAATTTTTTTGATTCTGGTATTATATCATGAAATATAAATGAGAAGACACTTAAGGACCTTAAAAAAGAAAAACGGGATTATTACATGGGGCATTTTAAATAGTTTTTTCTTGACTTTTCACTTATGCAAATTATATAACATTCATTGATAGGAATTTAGAAAGAATATCATATATTTATCTAAGCAGTTTTTGATTGAAATATACTCTAAAGTAATGTTTGAATAACTGGATGTTTTTGAAATTTTTTTAATAAGAAGAAAACTGGTCACAAAAGCAAAGAATATTGCCTACCATCCTTGAGGTTATAACCATTCTCATAGGAACTCACTGGGTTTCAGGTCCATTCATCAACTGTGAGTTAAAGAAGACAGCTACCACTTCAGCTGAAGCATCTTTCTTCAGTGTCATTGTGGTGCTATTCATCAAAAAAGAACCTTTTGAAAAGAAGTCTACAATCAGCCTTGACTTAAAAGGTTTTGAGAAATGCTGGCATAGTAAAGAATACTTAGAATCATTTACAACCATTTATTTTTGTTGTTTTTTTCATGTTAAAAGTGAAAAGAAATCATACTACGGAATATTTATAAAGCTATTAAAAAATAATGGGCTAATTCTCTATGCCTAATATGGAAAGATGACCATGTTATATTGCTGAATTTTTAAAAACCAATTTACATAACTGTATGTGTATTATGCATCTATTTGTGTGTACACGTGTGAATGTGTGTTGCAGAAAGTTCTGAAAAGATGTATGTGTGTCTATTAGTTGAACTTATCCCTAGAGAATCAGATTTTGCAATTTTATGTACTTTTTTACCGTTCTACTTTTTACAACAAATATAAGCCTTTTATACATATCTATAAAAGCAATGAAACAGTATGAATATTCCTGAATAATTTAAAAATATAACTACCATATAATCCAGCAATCCCACTTCTGGGTATTTGTCTGAAGAAAAAAAAAAATGCTAACTCAAAATGATAGATGTGAGACTGGCCCCATGGCTGAGTGGTTAAAGTTCTTTATGCTCCACTTTGGCAGCCTGCGTTTGCGGGTTTGGATCTCGGATGTGGACCCACTCTACTCATCAGCCATGCTGTGAGGGCATCCCATAAACAAAGTAGAGGAAGACTGGCACAGATGTTAGCTCAGTGCCAATCTTCCTCAAGCAAAAAAAAAAGAATGAGAGAGAAAGATTGGCAACATAAGTTAGCTCAGGGTAAATATCCCTCACCAAAAAAACAAACAAACAAAAAAGATAGATGAATCTCATGTTCATTGCAGCATTATTTAAAATAGCCAGGACATGGAAGCAACCTAAATGTCCATCGATGGGTGAATGGATAAAGAAAATGTGGTACACACACGCATGCACACACACACACACACACACACACATGCACACACAACGGAATATTATTCAGCCATAAAAAAGAAGGAAATCTTGCCATTTGCAATCACATGAATAGATCTTCAGGTCATTGTGCTAAGTGAAATAAGTCAGACAGAGAAAGACAAATACCATATGATCTCATTTATATGTGGAAAAAATAAATAAACAAGCTCATAGGTACAGACAACAGATTGGTGGTTGTCAGAGGCAGGGTGGGGTGGACGAAATGGGTGAAGTGGGTCAAAACGTACGAACTTCCCGTTATAAAATAAATAAGTCCTGGGGATGTATTGCAAGCATGGTTACTATGGTTATAATCCTGCATTGTATTTCTGAAAGTTGCTAAGAATAGATCTTAAAAGTTCTCATCACAAGAAAAAAAAATTTTTTGTAAGTATATGGCAATAGATGTTAACTAGACTTATTATGGTGATCATTTCGCCACATATAAAAATATCATATCATAATGTTTTATACCTGAAACTAATATAATATGTCAATTATATCTCAACTTAAAAAAACAAAAATATCAATAAAGTAAGACCTATGTGTACATTCATTTCAAATTTACATTTACATAACACTACACTACTTTGCATTTTACTTCTCTTAAAATTTAGGCAAGATGAGGAATACACGTAGTGTATATAATTATCTATAAACAAATTCCATATCATACTTCCTATGGGTCATTTTTAGACTCTCTGGAAAATAGCAGTTTTTGTGGCAGTGATAGGGGAGTTCTCCAAACAGTTGTAATTTTGTCTGGATGAGAAACATGCAGTAGTTAGAAATAGGAAAGGAACATACTCATGACATTGAAAGGGAATTGTAGTTGATTAAATTTGTCAGAATATATGGTGAATGCGTCAGAGCATAGGCAGAGCTACTTCATCATAAAATAGTCCTAAAATGTTGAGAAATATTTAGTTTAATATGGAGCTAGCTCCCACATTATGCTGATGATCAAATTCCACTGCCAAGATAGGACAAGGTTCAGAGCAAAGAGGATTCATAAGCCACAGAAATAGTTAGAATCAGCTTTAGAGGAGATAAATAAATGTTGATTTAAATAGAATTTTTATTGACAATGGCGCTTCAAATCTGGAAAGGGCTGCAGAAAATAACTATGTAAATGACTGTCTTTCATTCAAGATGATGTAGTAGGATGTGGCACCTGTTGCTTTTTATTTCTCTCTAGCTTTTTAAAAGTTGCATGTCTGCGAAAGTGTGACCTCTGTGCTGTTGCACCTCATGGTCTCTCTCTTGATGGTGACAGAAAAGCTCATGCACACTCAATGCAGGGTGTTTATTTCTTAAGTTTTTGGTTTTGTGAGCATCTCTACTTGTATATCTAATCTAGAGATAAAGAACCATGAGCATGTAGTACAAAAGGTGATGACAGAGAAGGAAAAGGGAAAAAATTATAAATCAAGATTAGAAGATGAGGTTAATTTTATTTCCACGTTGTTCCTTACATTCATTTCAGTTCTGTCCCCTCCCACAGCCACAGCTCTTCATCATACCTGAATGCCTCTACAATACTTCTTGTCTAAATTGCATCGCAGCACTAACTCATCTAAAGGTCTTACAATGGCCAATTTAAAATGATCTTAGAGAGAATGTTCTTCTTAGATGAGGAAAGATCCAGGGTCTTCCCAACAGTAATCAAATTGTTGGTTAAATAAGGGCTTGATCCACGAACTCCTGTGTCAGAGTTCATGCCCCTCTGGGTTCACTTCTCTCCAACACCACACATTGCCAGTCGCATTATTTATCCGTAAGCATAGATATGACCAGGTTAGCCCTTGGCTCAAAAATTTTAAAGAGTTCTAAATTGCCTGAAACGTAGGGTAGAAACTTCATCCCAGTCAACCTTTAAAATCATCCCAGCTACACTAAAATTTACTTCAAGTTATAAACATTTTCTATAATATGCAAAGGACTGTGCTACGTGCTGGAAAATCACAGTTGAGTAATTCATTCTTTCTGCCCCAAAGAGACTTAAGTCTGGTAAAACACCTTGCTAACCCAAAACACATATAGAGATTGATGTCATATATGATATAGATATATATGTATACACTTATTTAGCATTTAAATAAATGTTTCCAATCAGAAGTATTAGAGTATTAATAAGCAAGCTAATAAAAATGTAGAGTAGTATTGTATATAGGACTCTAAGGAAATTATTTTTGAAGTCTTATTTGGCATCTACATCTCTATGTATCTATCTATACACACATGTGTATGTGTATCATCATATAATCATTAGTTCTTAACCAAAGGGAATTTTGCTCCCATGAAGACATTTGGCAATCTCTGGAAACATTTTTGGTTGTCACAACTGGGGCAAATGCTACTGGTATCTAATGGGTATAAGCCAGGGACACTAGCAATTAGTCTATATTTTACTGTACAATCCCCACTACAACAACAAAATTATCCAGCTTAAAATGTTAGTAGTGCCAATATGGAGAAACCGGGATATATAGATGAATGAAAAAATATGTATGCGTGGAAATAATAAAAAGCTAAACAAGAATATATAACTCAAGCATCTCTTTTAGATAACTAAAATCGATGTTCAATTCACTTAGCTTAACTAACTGACCTTTTATTTATTATATGATATTTGTCATCATAACTTACATATTTGTCTCCATTTCATTGCATATTTTTGACATATGGTCTATCTGTGTTTCGATATCCTTTTCCAAGTTCTGCTTTGTTTAGGTAGGAATTCATCATTTTAATGTTTTAGATAAATAATAAAAGTGTTTTCTGGAAAATTAACCTTAATGAATCTTAGACTCTGCTATTATGGGGTTAGAAATGACCTTCTAAGTTGCTCAGTCCAGACTTCTCATTTTAGAGTTGTGTCAGTCATTGTCCTAGCAAGAAACACAACGCTGCATGGATGGTGGGAAGATGTAAACAGAGTTTAGATATATGACCAGGGTTAGGGAAAGCACATGGGGTGTCAAGACACCCAGCAATTAACAGAGAGAAGCTGTTATATCATATATGGGAGAGAGCCAGGAGAGAAAATAGATTTGGTGGAGGGCTCCGTGACTTCTGGACGCAAAACGATGTACCACTCTACGGGAGCTGCCATGGAGGGAGATGGCCACTGTCAAAAACAAAACAAAGGACAACAAACCTCAAAGCAGAGATGGAGTGGGATCAGGAATGAAGGGAGGAGAGACAACTTGCTCCTGGTCGGAGACCCAGGAAGGGCGTGTCCAGGGCAAGAGGTCATAGCTTACTAAATTAGTCCTGTGATTAAGTGAAATAAGATTGCATTTCTTCTGAGAATCAGACATACTGAAAGAGTGTGAGTTTTGGTGGAATGAGACAAAGAGGTCTTTCAGACCTCACTCTGCTGAATTACAAAGTCAGGGACAGTGAAATGGTTTGTTTTACCTATGTATTCGTAATCAGCAGTCTAACAGAGGTGGCTCAGACTACCACACAAGAAGTGATTATTAACATTTTCAAGAATTTTGTGAGCTGTTACACACAGTCATTTTAAAAATTAAAATGTACAAATTTAAAATTAAATAAATTATATTAAAACAATGTAATACATACTCAAAACTCATCAATTCCTGATTATTTTACTGTTTTCTATGTTTTTTATTTAAATTGATGTCTGTAGTATCTGTATGGTGGAAACATTATACTGAGGTGTGCAACTCTCATTCAGTGAGATCACCTTGGTTGCTTGAAATGAGCCATAGTGGGAATATTTATACCATGGGAATCGGTATACACTACAAATCAGGGCTAGATTTGCTTTTCAAGTTATTTTTTAGATTGAAGTGATGGAGAAAGTGTTAGGAATGCAGAATAAACTTAAAAATATGAAATGTCTATAACTGCTACGTTGTCAATAGCACACAAAAAAGGTGATTATTCTTCCGGTATTTGAAACTATTAACCAGTTCAACCAAGATGTTGCTCATGTCATTGATGAACAAGTGAGATCCAGACAAATGCAGAGCTGAAGCTGAAGCACTTTTCATTTTATGATTAAAATTTGAATTAGGGGTAGGAATAGCTTGACAGTAGATTCCATATCAGATTTAGGGACAATAAATTTATTGGAAAAAGAGTTCTTGAAGTCAGATGCAACTGCATTTGTCGAATCATGGTTGAATTGCAAACCTAGTTTGGCTATGAATACAAGGACTTGGCCAAAATCAACAAAAGCATACTGTGAGACTCCATTTGGGTATATGAAATTTACAATAGAGTACTTTATATTTTACTATTTTGGTAAATTGTTTGCTATGCATCCTTTATAGCAGTAAAATTTGTAATAAGCTTATATATGTACGTGTGTATTTTGTGCATTTTTTTTCAGAACGAAGGTTACTAAACATTTCCCAGCACACCACTGTACATGCATTTTTTTCTTTTATCTCCATACTCCAATCCATTCCTCTTTCTCCAGCCATTGGACATATAATTTGTTGTCCAAACTGGATGGTTTTTGAGAAGGATAATAGTAACATCAGAAATTGGCTGAAAGGTCACCTTACCCATACTTAGCATTCTAATATGTTTAATGCATATATTTTGTTTGTACTTATCTTTCCCAAAACATTCCAATAGCCTTTCTGTGTATGCAGTCATCTTTTATAATTTCTGTATCCTTTGCTGAATATAAAGCTCTGATTGCTTTAATCATATTTGTCAATTTTTGCCATACAGTTTTGTTTAAGATGCTATTTTTCCCTGACCAAGCTAACAAAGGTATTTTCTTATACTTTTTTCTACTAAACTTAGAATTTTATCTTTCACATTTGATCTTAAACACATCAAGAATCCACCTGTGTAGCTGATATTAGGCAGGGAATCATTTCCATCCAACACTTGCATTTGCCCCCTTGATTTATGGTACTAAATATATTGTACATCACATTTTCAAATATTTATGCCTTTCTCCCTGAGTTGTACTCAGTTCTTTCATCTATTTGGCTGTACATGTGCCAATTCTAATCTCCTTCTTACTATGGATTGGTAATATATCTCACTATCTGTCACAGCAAATTTTTCCCTCTTATCTGTATTTGCCAAAAGTATTGATAGGTGCATGTGGCACCCAGGGAGAGTGTGCCAAATGGGCAAGAGACAATGCAATAAGAAAGAAGGAGGTCGGGATCTTTAGAAAACATTACCTTCTTTTCTAAATGTTTGATCAATTTCCAAAGCAATGCCACTGTTTTCATGAACTTCACATTATTCCTCATATGGGCCAGCAAGTAACTGACAATATGACCCCCTGGTGGTTTATAAAGGTCAAATAGGATGTTTAAAAAGGAAGAAAGTGTGAGCACACACAAACACGTGTAAATATGTGTGCATATATATATAGATATATATGTATGTATGTATGCATGTATATATAGAAACCTAACAACTAATTGATATTCTCGACTAATTGATATTTTAAAAGTTTTTTTATATTCTTCACTTCCATAATATTATACCCTTTGTATAATATTATTTCTTGTCTAAAGTGTCTCAGACTCTTGGTGGTTGACTCCCTGAAATATAAGATCCATGTTTCTCTTTCTTCTCATTCTGTAATAACTTCCTATGAGATTTCATCCATATTCCTAGTTCAATTACCAAATATTGGTGGCTGGTTCACAACTTTATATCTCTAGATAACACCTCCCTTGGGATCCAGACTCAGCTGTTCAACTATGTAGATTTCCAAAGGCATCTCCATAGTGACACATCTTCCTTCTGCATTTCCTGTTTCCAGGAAACACATCCCTAACCCTAGAGCTGGACAAGCCAGAAACAAAAAGTCGACTATGATGCTGCTTTAACTTTTCATGTAAAGTTTGTCACCAAGTCCTAATCATTTTGTATCATTGATATGTCTCATGTCTACAGCTATACCATAGAATAAATTATCATTATCTCACTGGAACTGTGAAAAATCCCTTCTCACTACTCTAACTGAATCAGCTTTTTAAAATTATATATTTTTGTTTTGAAATAAAAGTAGATTCACCTACAATTGTGATGAATAACACAGAGAGATGTTCATACCCTTTATTCAGTCTCCCCTGATGGTAATGTCTTGAAGAACTATAGTACAAGACCGCAACCATGATATTGATATCAATACAGTAAAGGGACAGGATATTTCTATCACCAAAAGAATCCTTCCTGTCTCCCTTTTATAGCAACACTCACTAACTCCTGCTCCTTCCATTCTTAACCCCTAGCAACCACTACAAATTCTGTTCCCTATTTCTATACTGTTTCTATTTCAGGAACTAGAACTGGGGAAAAGAAGTTCTATAATTAGTTGAGTTCAGAAATTTTGCAGGGCACACCATTCAAAACTCAAATATATTTCTACATGTTGGAAATGAGCAAATAGGAAATAAAAATGTAATACCATTTATAGTTACTTAAAATGAAGTACTAAGATGCAAATCTAACGTTGTTTTGTTGCTGATCTTAAGGAGAAAGCATTCAGTCTTTCACAATTGAGGATGTTACCTGTAGATTTTTTTTTTTTTTTTTGGTAGGCAACTCTTATCCAGTTGAGAAAGTACTACCTCATGCTATTTTTCTGAGAGTTTTTACTCAGGAATGTGTGTTGAATTTTTCAAATGCTTTTCCTGCATCAATTAATATGATATTGTGATTTTCTTTCTTAAATCTGTTAATATGGTGTATTACATTGAATTATTGTCAAATATTGAACCAGCTTTGCATTCTTATAATAAATTCCAATTAGCTCTAGTGTGTTATGAAGTTTATCTATTGCTGAATTTTATTTGTTAATATTCTGTTACAGATTTCTGCATCTATATTCATGAGGGTCATCTGTCTGTGGGTTTCTGTATTTGTACTGTCCATACAACGGTATATACCTACAATGGTACATTACACACATCTCACTCCTTGCTCTTGTTTTCCCTGTGTCCTCATGCTGTGGGTCTCTTGTCTCTATGAGGCACTCTCATTTCTGGTTTTCTTCCCCAGGCTCCTACAAGCTACTTGTCACTTTATGTTTCTTTCCTATCTTCCATGCGTGTTTCAAAGCTTTGTCTTACACATAGATGGCTTTTCCTCTGAGAATCCTCTCTGACTGAATTGTTTGTATTTCAACAGAAATCCATACGCCTGCTTTCATGGCATGTTCAAATCTGTACTTTGTATTAATTTTTATTCTGAACCAATTTATTTTAATTGGATTAGAAATACATACATATGAAAATATTTCAAATGTACAAAAGTGTACACTCATAACAATATGGACCCTTTCCTCCTTAGGTAACCTATTTTCTTCACAAACAAATACTTTCAAATAACCTATATCTATAAAGTATAAAGCAATTTCTATAGACATAAAAAATTTTTCTACAACTGAGAGCATATACAATATTGTATTTTGACTATTGTTTATTTCTCTATATTCACTCTAAGCTTATAAATTCTAAAAGTTTAGTAACTGTACTTTTGCTTCTCAATTTAACTTCACTGTCCATCATGGCCCCTCGCCCTGAGTAGACACTCCATATATATCTGTTAAATAAACAGCTGGAAACCTTGGACCATATTTATAAGACTGTCTATGTTGGAGAGAATTTTATAAATGAGTTTGCAAATATCATTGAATATGTTAAGAATGGAGTGAACAAAGAAAGTTTTAACAAAGCTAACAATTTTTAAAACAAACTGTCACTTTTCTTTCTTCACAGCTCACTTTGATTTATGAAATTCTGGAGCCTAGCATGCCGTATTTGTCCCACTCATTGTCAAATGATACTGAGGAAGCATTCTGACTGATTTGTATTATTGCCCTTAGAGTAATAATCCATTAGAGCTCTATGGACAATAACAGAGAGAAAGAAAGAATTGTCCGATTTATTCCTCTATCATGACTATGCCTGAGTATCCTAAAACTGCCAACTCTCTTGTTTTATTTAAAGCACAAAAGGTTTACAGACACACAGGTAAAGGATGCACTGTGAATTTCCATGACAGAAAATAGTCAAGAATTTCAGAAACTGCAGGGATTAAAAGATGTGGATAAATATTTATAAATGTGAACTTAAAAAACTATAGTCAACAAAATTTTCAAGAAGAATTTTCTGCTCAATATTTTCCTCTTTTATAGTCAGACTGCTCCTTGAACTTTAGATCTAAGAATGAAAATTATTCTTCTCCAGCATATGTCCTAGTTTGCCTGTACTTTCTGGAAATAGACATTAAAATATTGCCAGATTGGATTCTCAGCAAGTTTTCTCCTTATTAACGATGTACTCTTTCTTTCAATTCAAGTTCTAGTCTGTTTATATTTCCAGGCTTGAAATGACAAGTCCAAAGATTAAAAATATAAATTGGCTTTCATGAAAATATTAATAACATCCGTATGTCTACTAGGATTGGCAACATCATTAACATTTTCTAATTTAAAACGTATTATATGTGTTTTAAATATCTTATGCAATATTCTACACTATCCATACATAGCTCATTTCAATGCTATTTATTTTTAATAAACATCATCACAACGTTATGGGTTGGTTTTAGACGCCTCCAAGACTCATCCAGCAATATTGTTTTACCAGCTATCTGGACATCCCTTAGCCCATTCAAGTTGACACATAAAATTAAGCATCACAGTGGATGAACCTTGTCACATTTCCCCAGTAGAACTTGAGATTTGCTCTAGACCAGTGACTGGTATGTGCCTGCTCCTTTTCATCTGTTCTGATGTCAGGGATTATTTCAGTTATCCTAGTCATGACTGATCCCTCTACGATTCATAATTGACCACTGTATGTTAGATGCATAATGGACAGGGCTGCTTCTAATTTGTACATGAGAGAGAAAGAGAATAAATAGGGCTTCATATATTATATGCATACAAATTTAAATTTTATAAGTTGAGGTAATTTTTTGATAGAATATATTCATATACTCTTTCAGCATATCGTTTAGTGCTTCAGTGTTGTCATTAGCAGCAACTGTCATTTTTATGTATAGTCCTTTAGGCATACTAGGCTGTCTGTGGCATTCTCTAGATATTGATTTTCTACAAAATAAGTTCCTTTTGTCAGCTTGAAAAAAATCTTAAATATAGATATAATGACCTATGCATTATATATATATATTTCATAATGACCTAGAAAGTAAGCACAGAATCCAACATTGTTAAGTTCTTATGGATCCTCAGCAATGGGCTGATGTAGGAGAATTCCCTTTGTTTTTGCTTTATCACCTTCTTTCCAACTCCAGATCTGTTCTATACCAGGGAGGGAACACCCTGACATGACAGCAGAATCTCAATAGGATAGATGATGGATACATGCTCAAGGCCATTTGTACAGGGAATTCAAAGGTCCCATTAACTGAAGTGTGGAACAGAAAGGGGGCATAGGTTCACACCGCCTTGTGCACATTCCCTTGTCTACATGGTCTTCTTGTCCTTAGAGGAAAGGCGCAGCCAGAGGAAAGTCAAGACATGTTCCTCAAAAGAGCAAAAGCCAGTGCAGTGGCCCTTTTGAACATGACTCATGGAATCTCTGATAAGGAAAGTTGTCTTTTCATTCCTGATTTAAAGAAAAAAAAGCTTCATCAGGACATGATTTTGATTACAGGATCTAGCAATTCAAGCCCTGCATCAGGTTTGTGTGAAATTCTTGGAGAATCTTGGGGGTGGATTTCAGTTTATAGCGTGTGCAGATAAAAGCAAATATTTGTGACAAAGAGGGAAGGCTGTAGCAAATTGGTTATTGCCAGCAATTATTTGTCCCTCCTTAGAATACTGTTATGCATCTTCCCCTCTGCTTGTTGTATGACTTTGCTCCATCCTGCTGTATGAAAAGCACATTACTCTGCTTCTTTGATTTTGGGCTCAGCGATATGACATTATTTGGCCTTATCTTGAATACAGGACAGTTCCTTCAGTCAGTGTTCTACAGAAAGAAAACATTTAGAGCCAAGCTAGCCCAGCACAGAAGAGCCAAGCAGAGCTGCAGCTGACGTGTAGCCTCTGATAATATGAGCAAAAAATAAATATTCGCTTTTAAAAGCCATTTAGATAATGAGTTTGCTATTAGCCACTGCTATCTAATGTACCATATTAGAAAAGCAGAAACAGTTTAAAAATACAATGAAGTTAAGTGCAACGAAATTGAATTGAAACTATTGATATAAATTCATGATTTTCAAAAATTTCATTGAAATGGCCCAGACGCAAATATTGTCTCAGTAGCAACAATAAGTTCAAGAGATCAAATTATAGCTACAAATATTATTCCCTGAAATTAGGAACCTGAGTCTGAATAAACAGTTGAACTCTGGTCTGTAGCATGGGAATAGCAAGGTGAGCCTAGGACAAGGTGAACCAAAAAAGTTAAGGCGCTTTTCAATATGTAAAAGAGAAAGAAAAATTCCTTCAATTTAGAACAAAGGAAGGAGGCACTCTTCAATAATTTGATCAGATTCTGTCAATTTGAAGGGAATGCCACTGGAGAAAGTTGTAACTATATGAAAATTAAATAAGAATAATAATTCTAGTGTATTGAAAGCATTGACTCAGCTAGAATCCATAAGTTCATAATCATATTCAAATATGAAAAATAAATAACCCTCACTATAATACTTGAGAAAGACTTTTAAACAACTCTTTATTTTTAAAAACTATGTAGTTAAGAAAGAGTTTACATATTAATCCTGCCTTTCTGGTAGGAAAAGTGTTACAGGGTAAGTAACTAGCCCTAGTTGATGAGAAAGAGACTTATTTTACTAAAAATGCCAGACAAAATTGTAAAATAAATAACAGAATAAGAAAAAATCACAAACCATAATTCACTCATTGATTTAGGAAGGCGTTATTCATTGGTGTTAAAACAGCTATGTGACTCTTTCATAGGGATCCTGTACATAGATTACTATTTGATTATAAGGGCAAAAAAATAATTATTGCCATAGAAGGGGCAAAGAAAACTCTTATTCAGTAGTGAATTCTTGCATCACTTACATTGGATAAAGCAGACATGATGTATCCTCTGAAGTTGGGGAAAACAGAGAAGAAAACATCATCTATGCTGTAATCCAGTCAAAACAATTGATTTGGAGTCATCATGACATTACTCTTGCAGAATAAAGGAGAGAAAGGAAAGGAACAAGATTAACACCCAAACAAGAAAACAACCAACCAAATACAGAAGGTGGGACATTCACTGGCCTACTTGTCTAGTTTCTTCAAAAATTATTGCCCAAAAATCAGTTCTTAGTTTTGTTGAGCTACTGTTTTTCTAGTCTCAGGTTCATTTATTTCTGCTTTAATCTTTATTATTTCCTTCCTTCTGCAAACTTTGGACATAGATTTTTGTTTTTTTATTCTAGTTCCTGGAGGTATAAAGTTAGGGCGTTTATGTGAGACCTTTTTTTTTTTCTTAACATATGCCTTTATTGCTATAAACATCCGTCTTACAACTGCTTTTGCTGCATCTCATAAGTTTTGGCATGTTGTGTTCCATTTTATTTATCCCACGGTGTTTTTTTATTTCTTCTTTGACCTATTGATTGTTTAGGAGAGTGTTGTTTAATTTCCACATATTTGTGAATTTTCCAATTTTACTCTTGTTACTGATTTCTATTTCCATAGCATTGTGGTCAGAAAAGATACTTGATGTGATTTCAATCTTCTTAAATTTGTCAAGGTTTTTCTTGTGGCCTGATATAAGATCTACCCTGAAGTATGTTCCACGCGTGCTTGAAAAGAGTACGTATTCTGTTATTTGGGATGTGATGTTTTATATATGTCTGCTAGGTATATTTGGTCTGTGCATTGTTTGAGTATGTTGTTTCCTTATTCATTTTCTCTCTGGATGATCTGTCCCTCATTGAAAGTGGAGTATCAAAGTCCCCTACTATTATTGTATTGTTGTCTATTTCTCCCACTAGTTCTGTTAATATTGTCTTTATATATTTAAGTGTCATGATGTTAGGTGTATATATATTTACAATTGATATATCTTCTTGATGAATTGATTGCTTTATCTTTATATAATATGATGACATTCTTTGTCTCATGACAATTTTTGACTTAAAATCTTTTTTGTCTGATGTAGGTATAGATATCCTTGCTCTCTCTTTTGTTTACGTTTGCAAGGAACATCTTTTTCTATCCTTTGCTTTCAGCCTATGTGTGTCCTTAAGACTAATGTGAGTCTCTTGTGAGCAGAGTATTATTGGATCTTTTTACATCCATTCAGCCACTCTGTAAGTTTTGATTGGAAAATTTAGTCAATTTACATTTAAAGTATTTGTTGATAGGTAAGGACTTATTATTGCCATTTTTAATTGTTTTCTGGCTGTTTTGCTGCTTTCTTCTTCTCTTGCTAACTTCCTTTGTGATTTGATTATTTTTTGTAGTGCCATGCTTCTATTTCTTTCTTGAGTATTTATTAGAGGATTTTTCTCTTTCTGGCTACCATGAGTCTCACATAAAACACCTTATAATAACAAAAATCTATTTGAAGCAGATAACAATTTAACTCCTATCTCATGGAAAAACTACGCTTTTATCTCCCCTTACATTTTATGTTATCGTTGTCACAATTTTGAAAAGATGAAACATAAAGGAAATTGATAAAACTTTACCTAGATTGACCAAGAAAAGAAAAGAATCAGATAAATAAAATTAAATATAAAAGAGGAGACACTAAAACTAATACCATAGGAAAAAAAAGATTGTAAAAGACTATTATGAACCACCATACACCAACCAAAGTAGATAATCTCGAAGAAATGGACAAAGTCCTAGAAATATAAAACCTACTAAGACTCAATTATGAAGAGAGAGAAAATCTGAACAGACTTACAGTGAGTAAGGAGATTGATGCAGTAATCAAAAATCTCCCGACAAAAAAAAGACCAAGAATATATGGCTTCATGGGTGAATCCTATCAAACAGTTAAAGAAGGATTAATGCCATTCTTTCTCAAACTCTTCAAAAAAATTGAAGAGAAAGAAACATTCTCAAACTCATTTTATGAGGCCAGCTTCATTCTCATACCAAAACCCGGTGAGGATGTTATAAGGAAAGAAAACTATAGGCTAATGTCCCTAATGAACATAGATACAAAAATCCTCAATAAAATACTACCAAACCAAATTCAACAGCACATTAAATGAATGATACATCATAATCAAATGGAATTTATTGCTGAGACATCAGAATGGTTAGACATATGCAAATCAATAAATGTGATACACCACATTAACAGAATAAAGAATAAAAATAATAAGATCACTTAAATAGATGAAGAAAAATTATTTGAAAAAATTCAACCTCCTTTCATGATAAAAATTCTGAATAAATTAGCCATAGAAGAAACATATCTCAACATAATAAACAAAATATATGACAAGCTTACAGTTAACCCCATAGTCAACAGTCAAAACAGAAAGCTTTTCTTCTAAGAACAGGAACACGGCAAGGATGTCCACTCTCACCACTCCTATTCAACACAGTACTGGATGTCCTGGCCTGAGCAATTAGGCAAGAAAAAGAATAACAGTCATCCAAATCATAAAAGAAGAATTAAAAGTGTCTGTTTGCAAATAATATAACCTCATTTACAGAAAATCCTAAAGAGAACAACAACAAAAAAAAAACCTTTTAAAACTAGTAAACAAATTCAGTAAAGCTGCAGGATATAAAATAAACATACAAAAATCAGTTATGTTTCTAAACACTAACAAGCTAATCAAAAAAGTAATCAAGAAAATAATCTCATTTATAATAGCAGAAAAAACAAAAACATATTTTGGAATAAATTTAAGCAAAGAGTTAAAATATCTGTATGCTAAAAACAATAAAATATTGATGGAAGAAATTGAGAAAGGCATAAAGAAATGGAAAGATATCCCATGTTCATGGATTAGAAGAACTAAGACTGTTAAAATGTCCACACCTCCCAAAATGAGCTACAGATTCAAGGCAATCTCTATCAAACTTCCAGTGTCGTTTTTGAAAAAAAGAAAAAACAATCTGAAAATGTATATGGAATCACAAAAGAGCCCAAATAGAGAAATAAATCTTAACCAAGGAGAACAAAAGTAAAGCATCACAGTTCCTGATTCAAAAATACATTACAAAGCTATAGTAACCAAAAGAGTATGCCACTGGCATCAAAGCAGACATATACACCAAAGGAATAGACTAGAGCCCAGAAATAAATCTATGCATTTACAGTCAACTGATCTTTGACAAGAGTGCAAAGAACACACAGTACGGAGAAAATATTCTCTTCAGTAAGTGACATTAGGAAAACTTGATATCCACGTGCAAACTAATAACATCATACCCTTATTTCATACCGTATACAAAAACCAAGTCAAAACAGATTAAAGACTTAAGTATAAGACCTAAAACTGTAAAATTACTAGGAGAAAACATAGGGAAAAAGCTTCTTGACATTAGTCTTCAAAATGACTTTTTAGATAACACCCTAAAAGCATAGCAACAAAAGCAAAAATAGACAAATGAGATTGCATCAAACTCAAACACTTCTTCTAAATCAGACAACTCAAGAGCAAAAAAAACACAAATAAGCCAATTAAAAAATGGGCAAAATACCTGAATAGATATTTCTCTAAAACATACAAATGGCCAACAGATACAGGAAAAAGTGTTTCAACATCTCTAATTATCAAGGAAATGCAAATAAAACCACAAGTTTATCACCTCACACTTGTTAGTATGACTATCATCAAAAAGACAAATGACAAGTGTTGATGAGTATGTACGTAAAAGGGAATCCTTGTACCCTGTTGGCAGGGATGTAAATTGGTAAGTTATTATAGAAAACAGTATCAAAGTTTCTCAAAAAATTAAAAATAGGACTACCATATGATCCAGCAATCCCACTTCAGCTTATGTATCTAAAGGAATTGAAATCAGGATCTGGAAAAAATATCTGTGCTCCCATGTTCACTGTAACATTATTCACAATAACCCAGATATGGAAACAACCTAAATGTCTCTTGACAGATGAATGGAGAAAGAAAATATAGTTACACTTATATCTATATGGAATGGAATATTATACAGCCTTTAAAAAAGAAGGAAATACTGCTATTATTGACAATATAGACTAACCTGGTAGGCATTAAGCCAGGCACAGAGAGACAAATACTTCATGATATCAATCTGCATGTGAGATCTAAAAGAAATTGAACTTATAAAAGCAGAGAGTAGCAACCAATATTGGTTGCTAGGTGCTGGGGATTGAAGTTAATGAGAAGATATTGGTTCAAGGATAAAAAGTTTCAGTTACACGCTATGAATAAGTTCTGGAGTTCTAATGTACAACATAGTGATGTTAGTTAACAACACTGTATTGTGTACTTTAAATTTGCTAGGAGAATAAATCTGAGACGTCCTCAACACACATACACACACAAAGACAACAAAATGGTAACTGTGGGGTGCCAGATTGCGATTATCATTTCACAATTTATGTCAAAACGTCACATTCTACTCCTTAAATATATACAATTTTTGTCAATTATACTTCAACAAAGCTGGAAAAAATCAAAATACATAGAATGAGTTGTTTAGTAAAGGAAAAAAGAAGAAGAAAATGTTAGTGCTGAAAAATCTCTTTGATAAATTAAGAAACTTAGAGAAAATTAAATGAAATATAAGCATAGATTGGATAAACTATCTGCTAAGAATGTATTTTAAACAATCTAGGTATTGGAGAAAAAATTTATTGAAGTGAAAAGGTGGAGAATATTGCGTGGAAAGAAGAGCACATTAATAAAGAAAATCAACAGTATCATCTTATTTGGTTTTAACAATAGTAGATGTTAGCTGTGAAGAATAGAATCACTTTATTGTTTTGTTTTGCCTGTTTACTTTGTTCTTATTTTCTGAAATCATTCAAAGTCATTAGAAAAAAAATAAATGAGTTGGTCAGAGTAAAAGATTTTGTCCATGGAAGAGCTCAGGTTAGAATCTTAATTTCCACTGTGAGCTGTGTGTCCTTTCCATATCCCTACACACCAGCTTAGTTTTCATTTAAACTCCCCCAGAAATAATTCTCAGATTTAGAAAAGTCAAACTGCAGGCATAGGGCATTTTATTTAAGTTACAACATTAAGGGGTGGATCAGTAAGACTTAATGTTAAAAGAAAACAATCTGCTATCATCAAACTTAAGAAATATCAATTAGGATTAAAGTAACCTCCCTTACGGTTTTTGTCTGTTTTCTAGAATGATTACATTACAAAATCACTGTGCTTTGCTTCCTCAAGGGGTCTATATTTCACAATAAAGCTTTCCTCTTCTAGAGCTGTAGTTTATTTTCCAAACAACCTCCAGAAAATTAAATATAGTATGCCTATAATGACCTTAAGGATGGAATAAAAGTACAATCAATGAAACCAAATTAGATTTCTGTTTGCAAACAACTTTCCTCCCTGACTAACTGTGCATTTGTTAATTGGTTGGTAAAATCTGCTTCCATTTGCATTTCTTTTGTTTGAGTGACTTTAAGTAAGGTTTATATTTAATAAGGAACTATCTGATAACCTTTTTATACACAACAATAAGGCCTTGGTTAAATATTCTATTATTAACCATTATTCACTTACTATAATGGATTTTATTACGGACACCAGGAAAATCTTTAATCCATTCACACACATATTAACGATTTCTTCACTACTGCATCTCAGAAATAGGGTAGCAAACTAGGCTTCCTGAATGGTTCATGCTCTCTGCGATTTCACAAAGGTCCTTGTTTTCAAGTTTTTACTTCATACTAGAATTTAATAGGCAACTTATTAAGCTCTACCACTTCTACTGGCCCATTGATTTATCTCAGGTGCTACTCAAGAAAACGACAAAACATTAAAACCTTCATTCTCCTGAATGTATAAACAAATGAAACACTTTCTTACATTGTGCAATGAAACAGTTCTATCTACTTAGGGTTATTGTGATTTAAAAAGTACTATGTTTTCAGTTGTATGACTGTTTATGTACTTTTCTGTAGAATCAGATTTTACTAGAATCTTGCGATTGAGAGAATACTAGCCTCAGCACACATGCATTCTGTGACCTAGGTACATCGAGTCCTCTTCTCACCCTCAGATACTCTGAATCTTCGGGAATAAAATCATAATCTCTTCCACATGAAAATCAGTACTTTACGATACTATCTTTCATAAGTATGTTGGACTTCTTTCCCCTCCAACTTTCTTATTGGCAAAAAACTTCATTTCAAAATTTGGAGAACTAATCTAGTTTCTTGTTTACTATATTAAATCAAGCTTGCTCTCTCTAATATTCTTCCTACACCTGTTCTTTGTTTGGTATTCTTAGTCTAATTTGGGATTGTTTCATGGGCTTGTGAGCTGTGCAGTCACACAGGGCCCCATGTTCAGAGTGGACCCGACTTGGTATAATGTTCTGCTGTCACTGCCTTGAAATTCTTAATAATTTTTGAATAAGGACTCCACATTTGTATTTTGCACAGAGCCTCACAAATTATTGTTTTCCTTGGTCTAACCTCTTATAATTCTTTATTCATTAAAGAAGCAATTTGATCATATCTTTCCATCTCTTTTCATCTCTCCATCACTCTGGTCCATGTTTTATTCCCACACGTGTACAATGTGTCTATTTTGACCCCACAAAATTAATTAATTTTGATGTAAAGCTAGGAGTTTGAGTAATGGTTGCATGCTTAGATATTGAGCAATGCAGAACATAATGGAGACTTCTTTCTTTTCATGGGCAGGTACTATGTCTGAAGATACCACTTGCCTCTGAAGATAGATTTCATCTGATGCTAAATTGATTTTAGCATCAGGAAAGATGATTTTAGCATTTAGGAAAGATGATTACATTGGCATGCTTTTTCTGTTCATATCTTTTGATAATGCTTAGACCACAAATCATGGGCTAAAATATGTATCTACCATGCCTCTTCTGACTGTGGGAGCCAAATTAGATGTCTTCTCAACATCAAGCCAGATCTGTAAATAGCATTCAAATTGTTGGTGGTGGCAGTGATGATGGTTTGGTGGTGATAGAACAGCAGTGGTCTGGGTGGTGGTTTCTGTGGCTTGTCCATGTCAAATATCGTCTAGATTTCAAAGACTCAGTTCAAATATATTATCGCTGAAATTCTTCATTATTTTCAAACAAATAATTATTTCTTCTTGGGGGTCACATAACATTTTATCTGTGGCTCTGTTATAAAACCGCATTATACCATATACTATGCCATATATTATTTTATAGACTAAGATTGAAAGCTTCACAGATTATTCAGTAAATATTATGATATACATAATACATGAGTGAAAACTACTTTGATGATGTTCGTTATTGAATTATTGAAACAAGTTTACATATCTCATCAAAGTATCCAGCAGAAAGAGATACTGGACATGGGGAAAGAATAAGAAAATGAGTGCTATCTGTTAATTAGCACCAGAACTCCAATTTCCCGAAGTTATCACTATTCTAAAGAGAACTAGATCTGTGATACGTGAGAAAATTTTCCAGCACTGCCCTTATATAGATAATTAGTGTTGGAAAACACACCACAAGTTAAGAAGGGGTCTAGTCAGAAAACAGCAAAGGTTGGGCAGGAGTTCATGGATTCATCAGTTCAACACTACTATCACTGAAACCATTCTGATCATTTATCTGATCGAACATCTCCAAAGACCTCAATTCTACAATTAAAGAGCTGCAAAAGAAAGTAAGAAGAGTTATTTTTAGGTTTCCTATATAAATTTTTGGAATTTCATTTCATTGTAACTCAGTAAAACTTTAGCATTTCATTTACTTTACTTTTAATTAAAGTGCATTATTAAAAATAATACAATAATAATTTAAAAAGCTATTATCCAATAATTGTGGTTCTATTGAATTTAATGAACTTGTTGGGAAATGAATATGTCAAATAGGGACATAATCTTTTTAGAGTAATTTCAATAATTAGCTAAGTGGATGGATGGATGAGTGGGTGCATAGAAAGATGAATAGATACACATGCAAATATATAACTATTGTACTACATAAAAATAACTATATCTAATGTAATTTGTAATCAACTTATTCCATTTATTCACACATTCAAGGAACTATATTAGAGAAAAATCTACTTTTTCTTATAAAATAAGAATAAATGATATGTTACAAATTTCTTAAACAACGATTTTATAAGATAATACAGGAGCTCAAAATCTATTATGAATAAACATATAGGGTTCATAAATGAGAAATATATTGGATGATCATCATATTTCACATAAAAAATAAATTCAATTGCAGTAGATTCTTGGGTACATTCATTAAAGTTGTATTTTCTTTGCCTGTATTAAATGCAATATGCTTTATCAAAACATGTAATATGCAAGATTAAATGAGCACAAATCTGCTCCACAGGGTGCTTAGAGAGCTGTGGAATGATCATATACATAAAAAAAATACATCACATGGAAGAAAGAGGCTAATAAACTGTAACATGCACATTTTGCTCAGATGCAGAGATCTTCGTGTGTGTTTGCTAAATAATGTTATACATACATGTATGTAAATATATGTGTGTAGGTGTGTATTTATCTATGTACATAGAATCACAGCTTTCTACACACAGGATTGAAAACAAAATTCTGATGTATCAATAGCAGTTTTGCTTATGCCAGCATAGCTGTTAAAGACACACAAAGCTTGTCTCCAAGTACGCAAGTCTACGTAATAGGACATTTTGGCAGGCGTTGTTCTTAATATATATTGAATGAGTTATAGTAATTGAGATAATAAATATAATGGTCAAAAGTTATAAAATATTTATATTGCCTAGAAATCTAGGGAATCTGTCAAAGCCTGAGCTTAGAGGATATTTATAAACTATGCACAAAATTATCCAGTTTGACAAGTGTTACTAAGTGCATTCCCTCTTCACAGATTTCAAAGATCTTTTTGATATTAATTATCTAATTTGGTTAAAAAAACAACTTTCTTGCTGAATCTTACACTATTTTATGCTAAATAAATTTTACTTTATTTTTCAGTATTTTGAAAAATAAATTTTCTACTTTAAGGGAGAAATATTTAATTTAAATACCATGTAAACTGAAAGTGCCATCTAGAATTTGAATTGAAAAACTATGACCGAAGCTAACCTGTCATAGGATATACGATTTGTTTTCGATCCTTAGGGACTTGTTGTTATTGTTCATTCATATTTCACCACAGACGCTAAGAATGTGTCTCTGTTAAGGCTGGAAGAAGAAAAACTCCCGTCGTTTCCTTCTGAGAGGAGAAACGAGTAATCGCTCCCCTATTTTTGCACACACATAGTTTCTTTACAATGGTTGTGCCAGTTAGACATATAAACCTTGTGTCAAAGTTATTGAATGATAATGACTTCTAATTGTACAACTTTCTGTAAGTTAGAGCATTACCATTTTTACAATGGCAACAATAAATAGGCACGAAAGGATGATCTATGTATTGCTAGCTTATTTCTGTTGCCCAAGAGAGAACGGCCCATTTTTAATGATAGATATCCTAGATGAAATAGAAATAAGTAATTTGCTTAAATTTACATCACAAGAAATAAACAGTATGGAGAATACTGTGTTTGAGAAAGTCATATTTTCTGTTTGATGTTAAATAGTAGTTGAGAGAATATGAAATTGATTTACAAAACTTAAATGGAAGTAGAAAAAAGCTTTTTCTCACAACTAAAGCTGAAAATAAACCATAATTGAAAAATTAATACTAAAAACTATAGATAAATATGCAGTTTTTATTCATACCATGTTAAGAAAGGCATATTCTGTAGCATCTTATTTGCTATCTATTTTCTTTTAAATCTGTATTATTTTATTAAGGAAGAATAATGTGCCTATGAGGTGCAGAATTTCATGAAGCTAAAGTTTGTGTTCAGAATAACTCAAGTAGTGACTTAGGGAAGAATTATATTCAAATACAAGGGCTTTTACACCCTCGCTTTGTACAAGTATATTATTCAGTGAGGTTGAAAATGAATTTATGTCATATCGTGCAGGAAATAATTACCATGAAACATTAGAATTTGAAAGGAATGCTTTGTTAAACATTTTTAAATTTAATCCTTTCTTTTAATGTCAAAGCAAAATCGAAGCATCCATTTTAAAGGAGTCGCATCATCTATGGAAGGAAACTGTACTTCAAAGTCATCCAGAATGTCGATTCCTGTAATATTTTGAATATTAAGTGAAATAATGCTTTCTAACACTTCAGAACAAATACCAAAAAAGGGTTTTTTTAAACAATATTCTATAGTAATATTTGTGAAGCTACATAGACAATCAGTTCCAGAAAGGAAGGAAGGTAGGAAGGAAGGAATTGGGTCATTTCATTCACAAAGGAAAATTTAAGAAAATTGCTTGATTTTAGTTGTTATATTTTATTTCTTACATTCATTTTTTCCAAAAATAATTTTCATCATCATTATCTGCCTGCATTTTAAAACTAAAATGCCTGTTTGTATCTCTCAACTGCCCTGTGAATTAATAGGACATTATGAGAAATTAAATTACTTGCTAACGTCTACAAAATTGCTTGAAGGAGATTCATAGATACATTTGTTTCTTTCATAGTAAATAATAGCAATAGCAAAGGTCTGACGTGATTTCTAAAAATTATTTTCTGATCAAAGTATAATTTTTCTATTGTCCTCAAGTACCAAAGGATATTTTGTCTGATAAATATAATGTAATAACTCAGAATGTTTAACTCACTCTAGTATATATTTCACACAGACTGCAAGATATTTTGTATTTTAACACTTTGACAAAAACAAATATTAATTCTAATCAATAAAAAAACTGAAAAAGTTAAAATTGTTCTTGTTTTCTGTTTGACCGTTCCGGTTTGGGACCATTTATAGAAAAGTCTTCCTTTTGTATCATTGAACATATTATGTTAAGGAAAATAAAGACGAGTATTTGATTTGCAAGCCCTCCACCCGGCTATTTTTAAAGAATATACAGAGAAGAAATATGAATGGAGATATTCTGCCAATTGCAAGGTGTATTTTTGAGATGACGCTATTTGGAAGAATTAAGACAGGAGACTAGTTCCTAAAGGCAAGAACCACTTAAGTGAAAAAAGTATCATGAGTGAAGAAGAATTAACTCTATTTCTCCTTAATATAAAACTTCACAGAAGTCACACATGCTGAAATATCCCAGTTCAAACAGATATATTTATATTACTATATAATAAAAAGATGATAAGCCATACATTATATTATTTGTAATTGTATGCTAATACTTTTAAAACTGAATCCCCAAAAGAAGTATATCTTAGGCAATAAAACACTTTTATTTTCAATTTTGTTAAATATTAAATTTCACCCTTCAAATTATTTCAATTAAGGTGTTGGATTTAGATTAGTGTCTACTTTTTATAATCAATTAATAGATCCAGAAGCAGATGAAATCACTGTTATAATTATTAGTAAACTGGATTGGAGAGGATAGTTTGACCATGTCCATACTCAGTCTTCGCACCACTTTTCTCCATCATTAAATTCATCCACTCTATTTTCAAGAGAAATGCCTACCAATATAAGAATAACCTATGAAAAGGGAAAAGAAAGAAGCAGGGAGGGAGAGAAAAAGACAAAGGGAGAGAACAGATGGACACATAGTCAGTTCCCATCCCAGTGTTCAGATTAGTCACCCCTACTTCATAAAGGAAGAAGGAGGGACGAGAATTAAAGATTGCTTCCCAACAAGGTTTTGGAATTAATTTTTTATGACAACGTTTTGAAATCTGAAGGGAAAAGAATGGTACCCCCACTGAAAAGGATATAAAATCACACTTTTTGGAAGAGTAAAAAAACAAACCTTTAAAGTAAATGATAAAAAATACTTCAATTCAAATTTCATGAGCAAAAAGTGCTTAAACACCAAATTTCCTGTCTTGCAAGTTTGCAGACACTATAAAGAGAAGATGGGAAGTAACATAAATTATGAAATATTGGTGACCTGTAAGCAAAAATCAGAGGACATTCAAGCATGAAGCACTGCACTTAGATACAACTTTTCTTTATATTTATAAGGAAATCTGTAGACATATACCTATAATTCTGAACTAAATAATTTTTCACATTGATTTACTCTTTTTTTATTGAGGCATAATTGACATATAGCATTATTTTAGTTTCAGATGTACTACATAATGATTCGATATTTGTACATATTGCGAAATGATCACCACAATAAGTCTAGTTAACATCCGTCCTTATTCATTATTATCCTTAGACCACTGCAGTATATGGTACTTTTTGTAACATTTTCCCCAGTTTTGAAAATTATTTTATACTTATCTCTTCATTCTCTTTTGCATAAAGTGTATTTAAAAGGAGGAGCACAAGATCCAAAAGAAAGATCCAGACATCATTTTCTGTAATGTAGACATATTCAAATTTCAACAATTAATTTAATTCATAGATCTTCCAGGAAAAATCCAGCAATTTAAATTTAAAAATAAAAGTAAAGTGGATATTATCCTTTTCTCTCCCAGGTAATATTAATGCTCACTATTTAAATCAGTGATGTTCAACCAAAGAAGGTTTTGTCCCCAAGAAGTCTTTTGTCAATGTCTGGAGAGAGTTGCAGTTGTCATAACTGGTGCATAAAGGCCAGGGATACTGCTAAACATCTTACAACGCACATGACAGCACCTGCAACAGTGAATTATTCAGCCCAAAATATCAATAGAATTGAGACTGAGAAACCCGATGTAGATGAGACTGTCACATCAGTTCAAGTACAGGATTAATTGTAATTTACTAACATAATTGGTGAATATCATCTATCTTTCACAAAGTGTTTTGGGGCTCTCAAAATAAAACACAATATTTGCTAAATGGACAGAATAGAGTCATATCCTACAAAAGAATCATCATATAAAAGTAAACCACGTAGCTAATAATTGACAATGATATAACAATGCAAGCCCTTGCTACTGTGACCGGATCTTAAAATGGCAGCTTGATTGTTAATCAGAAGCGCAATGGACAATGCTAATTGTCTATTAAAAAAGAGCTACAGACAGATTATGCATCAGTCAGATTTTAATGGTTATGTTTGTATAATACATGCACTGAGAATGTGGGATTCATTGTAGAGAGCAAAATAGAAACTTGTAAGGAAAAAAAATCTGTAAATCAACTCACTTGATTTTGCAAACATAAAACAATTTCAAATATGGGCAAATGCAAACCATATTTGTTTATATGTAATTGGATGCTCTTTCCTAAAAATATACTTTCAATATTGTGAAGGGTGTATTTTGTAAACCAATTTGTAAAATTATTTCATGAAACTTTTAAAAGATACATTATTATGGAAAAAATAACCTCTGTCCCTAGCTGAACTAGGAAATGTGATTTTATAGTTTGTTCACCCTATGTCCTGTTTACCATTGTCAAACTTTTCAGCAGGTTCACCAGCATAGTTTTTTAATATACCTCTGTGAAGACATACTGAAATTCTAGCAATGGCATTTGAATGCAAAAGGTCAGCACACAAAAAAATCTAACTTATAGGTAGACATATTATATTACACTCTATAAGAATAAACTTAAAACCCAAGTATATTTGGAATTTCTATCATCCAGCTGTCGTACAATGCGAGGAAGCGTTATTTTAAAGCAGTTGTGATGACTGGTATTTCAAAGCCATTTGAAATAAGTCCGTTGAGTGAAAATTTAAATCATCATAGTTTTCAAATATCTATTAAATTAAGAACTCATTGTTGAAGAAAAAAATATCGTAAGAATTGTCCAGTTCCCATTTCTTTTGGTGTTAGACACTCTTTCAAACAAAATACCATTTAACATAATGGCACTTAAAACTACTTTTATTGCTATTTCCTCAGAAGCATCAAATCTACAATTGAAAACAATTTTTTTTATCAGCTTTAAAAGCCACATGTCATCTTCTGGAAGATGCAGCAACAGCTCAGCTATGACCAAAGGCTCTGAGTTCTGGGAACACTGCATCTAATAATGTTGCCGTTAGTAAGAGATGGCGTCTCTGCAAGGAACACATCTGCTTTGAATTATGCCAGAGGTGATCTTCAACTGATTTTCAGTTTATTTAGTAAAACATAGGAAAAGTAATTACAGAGGATAGTTGAAATAGTCAGGAAAGATTACAAATAAACACAATTCCCTCAAGATTCATATATATCCCACTTCTTATTGGAATAGCTGTTTGCTTGGGTTAGATGTTTTCTGTTAGATGTAGTTACACAAAATTATAATTTTAGTAGAATTTCAAACCAATTTTTTGCATAATTTTATGACATTTGAGAAAGTCTCATGGCACCCATCCCATCCACTTTGCTTATACATGAACATTTTTACCACAAGGTGTATCAATTGCTATTTAATAAAATTCTCATAGCTCTGAGTGAAAAATTTAACATATGACCCATTGTTTATCCATCATCTTGGCTGAACAGTTTGTCAATGTACAGCAGATAATGACAGGAGTCTTTGAGTCATGGGCTAGAGGAAAGAACGAAGGAATATTTGCTCTTCCTTCTTCACCTACCACCATGTGACTTATCCTTTAGATCTCGCTCAAATATCACTGCTTAAGAACTTCTACCCAGGTGCTGGCTTGGTGGTGCAGCGGTTAAGGGCACATGTTCCGCTTCGGTGGCCCGGGGTTCGCCGGTTTGGATCCTGGGTGTGGACATGGCATCGCTTGACAAGCCATGCTGTGGTAGGCATCCCACATATAAAGTAGAGGAAGATGGTCATGGATGTTAGCTCAGGGCCAGGCTTCCTCAGCAAAAAGAGAGGATTGGCAGCAGTTAGCTCAGGGCTAATCTTCCTCAAAAAAAAGCCAAAAAGAACTTCTACCCATTCCCTCAAAAATTATTCTGAATTGTCTACTCCTGAATATAAATAGGTGATGAGTAATAAATGCAACTTCATCTGAAGTATGAAAACGAGTGAACAACGTGATGTTATTGTTAAATATCAGATATTATACTTATATTGTTACTTATATTATTATCAACTACAAGAGTAGCATGTATGCTTATAACATTGATAAGATAAACATGAAATTGTATACATTATAGCACTGTAAATGCAGAGATATCTCAACAGTTTTGGATTTGGTTTCTTAATATGTTAATAATGTTAATTTAAAAAAAAAATCACCCCTGACTGCAATGTGAATAAATTGACAGAAAGCAAGAAGGAATGAGTGCAGATGGGTTTGTTGAAAGACTGCTATAAACTAGATATTGGATGTTTCACCCAGGATGTAGCTGTGGGGTTAGAGAGAAACTTACAGCTACGAGAGAGAATCAGCAACACCTCAAGCTATTTACCTGTGAAGAACAGTGTAGCAGGAGACACCAGAAATGTCTCCATGATTCTCGTTATTACAATGGAATGGATTGTTTTTACTTATAGACTTTCACGAAAGTAAGATTAAGTTTGGAGCATGTATCGGGATGTGTTGAGTTTAATGTACTTAGCACATATCCAAGTGGAAATGGATATTTGTGTCTGAAGTTGAGATGAAAACTCGGAGCTAGGGGTCTACATCAGACAGAACAACTGCTCATTGCTTGCAGAGAATGGGTAAAACGTGTTTCCTGCATCACACTTGCTGCATTTGTATAGGTACTATAATTTTAATTATTAAGCCTTTTATTTCGTTTTGTGTTGCTTTGTGTTTGTTTTGTTTTTGGTTGGCTCTGACTTATGCTCCCTATGAGAAAATGGACTTATCCATCTTGATCATATGCGCCATCAGTACTCAAGACCATGCCTGCTGCAGAGAAGCAATTCTTTTTTAATGAATGAATGAGAAGAAAAATAATTGTGTGCCAATAACCACTGACATTATAAATTGCTCCACAGAATAATATTGGCAAAGAAATTTTCATTTATCCTCCCACTTATTAGCAGAAAGTCCAGATTCTCCCTCTTGAAAGATCTTCTTCCTCTTGAATTATCTAAAGATTTAAGAGTATTAATGATTCCAAAGAACCATCTGACAAGACTGGCTGTCCATTGCTGACATTTTTCCTGCTCACAGTTTTGCCATTTTAGATTGTCTCTGTGTAATAATGTGCGTTCTTCTTCACACTACAATGGTGCAAGTTTCTCAACTCAGTGCAGCCTGCAGCAGTTTTTCAAGAAGGAGATGACCTCACTCCTCAGACCACTCTCCAGAGTGTGTTCAAGGATGTTCGATATATACACTCTCAGGTTTATAAGAAAAAACCAGACGTTCAGATACACAGCCGTAGACGCAGTTGTCTCCTTGGGGCCAGAGTAAGAAATGCATCAATGTCTGCTATTATCTCAAAGCCTCAGAACCAATTTTCCTTTGTCCTGTGTCAATTCTTTACAGGGTTAGTAAAAAATAAATAATCCCAAATAGACAACATATTTCTACCTCTATCATTGGCGATATTTTCCATGAGTCTACTTTATTAATTTTCTACTTTCGAGGGTTGCAATGTGCCCTACTCATCATAAGAAAGTTACTCTTCTTGTTTCCTACATTATCTTATCTTCTAAAGGAATAGAACACTTACATACATAAGATTTGAAAATAATAATATGGAGCACGGAAGATAAAGAACAAAATCTGAACATGTGATTTGGGAAAAAAAAATGTTTATGGAGAATTTCATACTTGAATGACCTTTGGTAGACAAGTTCAATTTTTACCATTAGATATCAAGGGAAATTTTTCCAAGTAGAGTGGATAGCACAAGGTTAACATAATTCATAGGACATATGAAGGGAAATTACGTAAATTGTGTTTTTGGATAATAAGAAGGTACATTGCAGGTATATTAGATGCAGTAAGAATTTTTCAGTATCCCAGAAAAGTGATTAACATTGTGCTAAACATAACAAGAGTGGAGAAATTAGAGTATGAGGAGGTTGGATCAGTAGACAGAAAAAAAATATATAGATACACACATGGTTGTGAGAATGATGTTTTTGAGTAAATGTGACTGGAAATGAGGAATGCCATTAAAATTGACAGAAAACTTAGAATGTGGAAGAAAAAGTCTAAAGAGCAAAAAGAAAGAAAACAGATCCCAATATTGATAATCAGTTATTCTCAAAGAATATCATCGTTACAGAATACTCGAGAAAGTTTACTCTTGAAACCAAAATGAAACCTTTATAAAAAAGATTGCAGAGCTCAATGTATATGTATATTGTGGGATAAATCTAAAGAAGAATTGGGCCATTAACAACCTAATTCTATAGAAATCTTACAAGAAAATATTTTGGCTGACAACATGAATTGAACCATCACAGAAATTTAGCACTTTGTAAAGTGTTTTATCCAAAGCTATACTTGCTGGCAAACAGCTACAATGCTATTCAAAGACCCAGTATGTACGTGTGGCTCAACTTCTAAAACAAACTAGAAGTTTAAGATCCATGGTTTATAAACTGTGTAACTAAAACTGGTGAAGTTTTTAAATTTCCTTTTGCAAGCATATAAGACATAAGTAACAAAACAGAGAATATATAAATTTCTTTATAGATTAGTCAGATGGTCATAATAACAATGTTGTAACAGTTGTCTTATTCACAAAAATATTTGCCTCCAAAATGTCAAGATTTAATAGAATGCAAAAAAAATCAGCATATTTAAAGCACTGCAATAGCAAACTCACAATATCTTCAATAATTCCAAAATATTTTTGATGGCAAAATTCTAGTTTCTCTGATAAGCAGTTTATTTTTTGTCACATTTAAAAATTTTTGATTATTTTAATACAGAAGATACAGTGGTAAGCTTCATGGAAAGGCATGCAATTTAAAAGATAAAACTGCAGTATAATCTAGAACAGCACGTGTATATTTTTTTAAAAAACCCAAGATTTCATGATTTATTTATTCTCTTTTTACGCATGAATACATTGCAGTCTGATTTTAGCTGCCAAATTTACTTGATTGATGTCTAAGGGAGACAGAGCATTTGTGAAACTAGTATTGCTTCTAAAGGGCAATGGAATAAAAACATTTGGTCAGTACCTAGTTCAAAACTATATGTTGCATTTTCAAGGCAGCAAGTATTTCTGGTTTTTTCGTTTCTCATAACTTCATACGAAATTATTAAAATATATGTCCTAAAAGTTGAAAATAGAAATTTGAAAAATATTTTTGACAAGCATTCATATAGAACGCCCATCTTCCAGATAATAAATTCTTCAAATATTTTGTATTCTCCAAGTAGATCTGCATAAAGAACATGCAAAGGGACTTTGCTCGAGTAGTGAAGCAGGCCACTCTAATGGATAGAGGATTAGAGAGGACCAGACAGAGGCCATTTTCCTAAATCAACAATTTTCAGCATCTCTCCATCTCCATGTATGATATTCATCAGCAGTACAATTCTTCTCACCTCTGCAAATTATCATAGACACAAATTCACTGATTTGTATTTGTTAGTACTTATATTTTCCATCCCTCAGTTTTAATTATTCCTTTTGCTATTTTTGTCTGGAAACGAATGCTTATTCTAAAGTCTTTCATTTATGGGAAAGACATCAATGGCTATTATTCACACTCGCAATACATAGTTTACACAATATTTCAAAATATTTAAAATGTATCAAAATCACTTTTCCCTGGAAAACATAATTTGCAAATAAAAAGTAGAATTTTGTACTTCAATGTTGAGAATAAAGGGTGTAAATTAACTATTAAATTCACACTACTTTTCAATTATTAGAGAGAAATCCTTATCTTTAACCCAGTATTTCAGAAGTCAAAAATATTAATGTGTGGGAAATTATTTTTCATTTAATTCCTATAAAATGTATTTTTTGTTTGGGGTTTTTTGGTGATAAAACTTACAAATCTTAATATTGTCCTAGAGGCGGACAAGGAAGTGAGTGCACTCTCATGTACTGGAAATTCCTTATCACAGCAGGCAAAGTCTTGTGATCTGGCCCCTGGATATATTTTCTCCCATATAGCCTTCTAGACTATGCTATTTGAGTCAGTACAATTCTAAGAATTTCAGAATTCTACATTTAGAATTCTACTTTACACAATTCATTTTAATCTACTAAAATAAAATGTTGGAAGATATGTTTCTAAAATATTTTATTTCAAAATATAATTATTTAATTACCATTTATTTATTCTTTTCAAAGCTGGCTATCTAAAAACTTTATTACATGCACTTTAATCCACACAATGCACTGCTTAGAATGTTCTCTCTTTCCTTTATTTTTCAGGTCTACCCAGGATTCTGTACCTCATAAAAGACTGTCTTAAACATTTCACGTTTTACAAAGCTCGCCTTACCCTACACTCAACTAGCTGTGATTTTATACATACCACTCTGAACAGCAGTTATAGGTTTAACAGTTGTCTCTGCCATCAGACTCTGTGCTCTGGGAGATCATGGACTATTTATTTGTGTCCTCTGGGCATAAAGAGTGTTTGGCATACAGGAGCTATTCAGTGACTGAAGAAAATTGACAAAAGAATGAGTAAATGAATGATTAAACTATTAAATTACTATTATTGGTACACACTAGGCAAAAACTTAAAGAAGTGCCATATTTAGGTTAAAATATCCTGATGTAGAGATAAGTAACAAAATATTTTTCTAAAGATTCTCTTTCTAGCTCTCAATTTCACCTTGCTTGCATATGTAGGTATGTATTTAAGCTTGTATATTAATGTTTGGGGGATTATGAAACCATCTGAAATTCTGAAGAGTCACAATCTCTCCAAGAAATTCACATTTGACAATTTATGTCTTCTACAAGTACAAAGACCCTTTGAAATTGAACCAAGCATCCGAGGACCTAAGATTTTAAACCCCTGGTTAAAGAAGTAGTTGCTAGCATATGAGTTTTAATTTGAGACAATAAGCAAACTTACTTACTTTGATGATATCTCACTGAAGTTTAATAATCAGGCATTATTACATAATTAAAATGTCAACTGTAAATGCATATTAAAATTCCACTTCTTAAAGAAGTTCTGTTCCAGAGAAAAACAACATTAGCATATTGACTCATATTTATTTTCCAGATACAGAAACTTCAAATTCAATTCCCAAATAAAGAAATTATTTCTTTCCTCTATAACTATCAGTTAAGAAATGGAGAAATACAGAAGATATTTAAATCTCACTACAATTCAGAAGGAATAAGTCTTTCCAGTATCATCTAGGTCACAATTAATCAGCAATTTTAAAATATCAAAGGTCTACTCACTATTTTCCATTTCCATTGTCCTGAATTCAACTTTGGAAAGTTCCACGTTGCCAACTGAGTGCCCAAACTAAACCTTTTACAATAACTTGATCAGTCTAACATCGTATCTTAAGAGATGAGACCCCTAAACCTCAAAAAAGAAAATTGCCACTTCTCTCCACACTTGCAGTCCATGCACTGTCAGGGAAGAATTTCCATGGAAGGATGAGTGACTCTCAAGGCAATAGGGCAGTAAGAGTATAGATGCTGTCATTCACTATTTGGCATCATAAGTCGATCAAATATCAAGCTGAGCACCATTTTTTTTCACTTAAAAATAATTTTGAAAATATATCACCATGTACTAAATTACGTCCTAGACACAGTGGGTCAAAGGTCATTAATCATATTCCCCTGCTATCAAGGAGTTTAACCATTAAGTGACCAAGGTGATCAAGCAGGAAATTAGAGGAGAGAATAATAAATGGTGAACAGGAAAGCACAGTTGTATGTACAAATTAAAAAGGAAAAAGATAAAGCAGTGGCAAGAACTATATAAATTTACATAGCTGTAATTCAATAAATTTATTAATAGCCATTGAATTTAAGTGATGTGTTTTTCCAAAGACTATTCTAATACAGTTAACTAGTAAAGAATACAAATTGCTTGGTCATATTTTCCTTAACATAGCACTATATTTTTAAATCAACAAACTTATAGTCTCTTCAGATACATATACATTTCTCTCCTCTTTAATTATTATGGACATTTTCTTATTTCTCCCCTTTCTGGCAGCTGGCCAGTGTCTATATGTGTAAGTGAAGTCAGTCCTCAGTTTAAAAAACAACAACAGAAAATGCCTGTTCTGGGTGATATACTTTCTACTCACTACAGTTCCTCCACATGAGTTTTACTTAACTGCTCTGTGTGCCCCATGAGGATAAAAGTCACTGTTCGGCTCACCACTATATCTCGACACCAAAAACAGCGCCCAGCACATGGCGGTGCTCAATAAAAATTATTGTTCATTCTTTCAACAAATATTTATTGAGCACCTACTCTACGTCAGTCACTGTTTTCAGTGCTTATGCTGGAAGTACTCTTGGAGCTTAGGAGACACCCACAGTAAACAAACAAGTTAGTTTCAGATAAGAGTAAGTGCTATGCTATAAGCAAAATGGGATAAGGCATGGTTAAGGATGTTTTGAGAAGTAGTGGTAGCTGCTGTCCATCAGTTTGAGTTGGGCTTTCTCAGGAGATGAATGTTATTCTGAAAACTAATAACAGGCAGGGACCCATCATACACAGACGGATTAGGAGGAGGAAGGGGTCAATGAGAGGTGAAATGAAAGACAGAGATGCACCTCAAGTGTTCATAAACAGAAAGGTAATCAACATGCCTGAATGCAGTGAGCTAAGAGTGTAGCAGTGGGAGAGGAGGCAGGAGCAGCCATCACAGGCAGGGGTTTATGAAAACATCTGTGGATTCCTAAAGTCAGAGAAACCTCTCAGGAGAGCTGGGGGATCTGATCTTGGGAAGAAGTCAAATCTCTGCATAAGTGCAGCTCTCACCCCCCTCACCATCCCACACAACCCTGGCTTCAAACAAAACGAAGAGTGATCCACTTTTCATTGGTTTATATGTTGGTCTTCAAACAAATTTATGTTTGTAGAAGTAGATCCTTTGACAAAATAAGTAACAAAAAATAAATGAATAAATGCATGCACACACACATACATACTTTCCAGTTGCCTTAAGGAGTTGGTTATTTGTCCACCCTTCCAATGTAAACATGCTTTTAAAATGGGTAAAATTCACTAAATTCCATTGTACTGTACTTCACCTTACACATTATTTAATCCTTATGAGCACCTATAATGAAGGCAGTTGTAATCCTAGTTTCATCAATTTATAAAAATGTCACAGAAAGCTTGAATGAATTGCTTATCATGCATCATAGTTACTCATCCGTCCCAGTCTGTTCCGCTCTGATCTTGGGCTTAAACAGTAGGTCTATGGCAAGGCTGTCACGTCTGGCCCATATAACATCCTAACTGGGTTAATTACAAGGCCTCAGTGAAGAAAATGGTTAACAGCTGACCTTTAAACTTCTTCCTACTTTGAAGATGACTATGGGAAGTTTGACCTTCGTGCGTAGAACATTTCCCAACTGTGATGGGATTTTACTAATTAGGAGATGACGAGGTTACTATGCCCTGGTGTTAGGTACTGAATCTTGATCTAGGAATGGTTTTAGTATGTTCTAACGGGTTTTCTAGATTATTTAATGGATAGAAGCCTGCAAGTTATGGACTACAGTGGGAACAGAACAATCAGGTGTAGACCTTAAGGTGGTATGTGAAGAAAATTTAAAAAACAAGTTTATAAAACTACTAAATGGTAGTCTGATTTTTATTTCACCATGCCATGGCAATTCTAAAATTTTTCACTGATAAAATACTAATTATTGCTGGGATTATCCATCTTTCTCTTAATATGTTACGTGGAATTAGTCCATGTAGACAAACGAGGGCTGGACGAGTAGCAAAATATGTACACTGATAGGCCCCATGCTCAGTAGCTTCCTCAAACCCACCTGCCTAGATCTCAGTGAACTCTCATCACCCTCAAACCAGAAACGTCTCCGTGTGCAAAAGGGACCTCTGCAAGCGGCATCTTAAGGAGAAGAGGCTTCCAAGAGTTTTATGCTGGATACGCTCCTGTTCCTGTCTTCTATCCTCTGCAAATACTGATAAAGCGTCCTGTTGTGTAAAAATTAGGTGCCCCGTGAGTCTGTTTTGGCAATTTGATCTTTTGATCACACGATTTCACACAGGCATTAAATTATCTAATTCTATTACTCATTTTACAGAAGAATTAAATATTAGAAAGAAGAAAGAAATGGTGAGTATGATATATTAGATATATGAGCTTTTAATGTGCCAAAAGAAGATGAGAAATAAGAAAACAATAAGAAGTGAAAAAAATTTGTTTATATAGGCACATCAGAATCTAATTCTGGAAGACCTTGCCAGTAATGCCACTTGTTACAAAGTAGAGCATGAGTATGTTTTCAACATGTTATGTATGTAGGCTGCACTGTTCCTGGAAGGATAGAATGAGAGAAACTAAATTCAGTAATACCAATTAAAATAATTTACATTTAAAGTGATGAGATTAGTGGCCACAAGAAGGAAGAGAAACTAAATGATGAGGGAAAAGCCCAAAGCAAGAATCAACATAATTTTGTGTTGATTAGGTCTGTAGGATCACTAGAGTTAAGTCAAAATTTGCGCTGAGGCCATGAGCTCGGACTGTCTGCAAGTGTATTGCCAATGACAGAGGCAGAGATGTTGGAAAGGAAACCAGGTCAGGGACCATGGTTAGGGAAAAAGGAAAAGCATGAGACATTTAGTTTATGGTGACACTCACTGGGGGAAATGGAACTACAGCTGGTGTTTTGTTTTTTTTTTGATTTGATTAAAAAACCAAATCAACCACTGAGCCAGGAATAAAACACAAGACCCTAACACCAATAATTATATCATATCATAGAGCCATCCTGCATACAGACAATCTTTAGAACAAACATTGCACTTTATTTTATGGCTAATTGAGTTATACAAAAAGTTTGTTGTTTTGGGGGTCAAGTTAGTGCACTCTTGAGTTCAAGAAGGAGTAGCATATTTCTGGGTTTCCATGAACACACTTGGGTAGCTTCATGTTATTTAACATCATTCCTTCATTCAAAAACAACTTTTGGATAAGTTGTCAAAAGCTTTGTTAAAAACATGCATGCACTTCTGTGTGGCTCTAGAGGCTTGGTCATCTCATTTGTACTAGTAAAATTCTAAAGAGTACAATTCCAGCACACATTAAATTAAATAGGAGTCACCTTGATGGCCTGCAGCCCTAACCTCTGGTGGTGATGACCAAAGGGGCAATTCCAAGATGTGGTGTATATCAATTTCCAGTAAGAAAACTAGCCTTTCATCATTTACCAGAATACAAATCTTAGATTCTGGAAAAAAGTATGAAGTACTTTAGAGGTGTTTTGTTTGTTTGATTCCTTGTTCTTTCAGTGAATTTATTTGGATATATAACTTAGAATTTATACAGTATGAGTTATTTCCTATCTGTAAATTTCCATCAGAGAGAAAGAAAGCTAAAAATGTGCAAATCCCCCACAACCTTTTCTACATTACAGCCCTAAAAAATTACTCTTTGAATGCTTTAAATATTGTGCTTAGCCAAACTTGAATCCTGTTCAAATATTGACTTCCAGGTATTGATACAATTAATTTCCTTAGGGTTTAAGGCACTTGCTTGGATTTGCTTTGTATTTTCAGGTAAAAACATTATAGCATACCTATGGAGAGACTATCAATTCAAAATATTTTAGGAAGAAAGAAGGAGAGAAGGAAAGAAGAAAGAAAAGATAAGAAAGGAAGAGTGGAAGGAAGAAAATAAAGGCAGGGTGGGAGGACTGAGGGAGGGAGGGAGGGAGGAAGGGAGGCAAGGAAGAGAGGAGGGAGGGAAAATCTCAAGAACTAGATGTCTTGATTCATGTTATTACTAATTAATGGGAAAACAGTCAAGCTACTTATTTGCACTGTGACTTTCTAATAGATTTTAACAATTTTAACATCTATTTAATAAGCAGAGAAATCACTTTTCCTGTACATTGGTTTAGACGGTACCTGTAAAGTGGAGTGATATTTTCAGAATAATCAATCTAATCTTGGGTTTAGAGGTTTCACATGGGGTGAGTGTATTTATCTGATAAGGAAGACGGTATCATAACTATTCTTTGAATGTTTCCAGACGATGACATTTTTAATATGAAGTTAAATCATCTTGTTTGCTATCTTCTTACACAAGTTACTCAAAGCAGCAGGATTAGGGAAAGCAAAGAACCAGGTTCTCATTTGGAATAAATCATAGAAGCACCTCAATTAGCCACCTGCATTCCTTCAGTATTTTTTCCAGTATCTGATCAAGAAAATATTATTTACTGTTATGATTAATAAAATGTGTCTGCCAACTATATGCTGTTTAATGGGAAAATAATGGGCAACATTAAGGAAGGGAAACATTATACATATGCATGATCTTTGTGACATTAGAATGCATTCAGAGCCCAGCTCTGTCACTATAAAAGGTAAACAATCAGGAAATGGAAATGAAATTCATCTAAAAATCATCTTCCATCTGAGAACTTTGTTTGACCGTAAAGCTAACCTTATTTAAATGATTACAGGTTCCTGGACCAGTTATTAACTAATATTGGAAGAAGACTAAGGCACTGTTGATTCTAGATGTGAAAGAATTAGCTATGTATGGTTCCAGATGAAGGATATTTCTTTTTGCGTTCAATAAAGTAATGTGTCTGTTCATCTCCCTCTGCTCATCATCTTGTCTATTTCTGTATGTTAATGTTCATTTATTGTCCAAATCTCTGCACTGCCCTTCATACCTAATTATTTGAAAATTCCAGCTTGATCTACTGTCTTGGCTTAGCCCTTCATTCACAATCTGCTGCCTCACCTTTCTGGTATTTGTTCCTACTTTTCTACCCCAAATTGATTATTGCAAATTTGCATAGTTAATTACTGTATGCACACTCCAGTTCACAGCACAATCTTTGTGATTACTCTCCCTTACACCTGAAATATCCTCCAAACAAATGTCTATGCGGATCACTCTTACTTCAGTTTTGTATACAGTCAAATATCAAACTTACTGATGCACGGTCGGTGAGTCGAATCATTGAAAGAAAGATCTCTTGGACTCTCAAGGTCTGGCAGTAGTGCTCTTTTATTTAGAGAGCAGTGTGGAATATCACGGGGACAGGACCCATGGGCAGTAAAGAGCTGCTGCCATGGGGACAGGACTCATGGGCAGTAAGAGCTGCTGCAAACATGGGTTGAGGGTAGGGCTAAATTTAAGGCATAGGTATGTGAGTTATCTCTTTACAAGACAAAGGAAAGAATATGTAAAAAAGTTGTTAAAATGGTATCAGTGCGGGTGGGGTCTGGTTATTGAGTGGTCCTATAACTTTTAGATAAGAATCAAACCAGATCAAGTAAATGGCTGAAGCCATCACCTTAAATATTATTTTTAGCTAAAGACAAAGGAGGATGTTGGGGGTGGAGGGCGTGTTGATCATGGGAGATTACCACACAAGTACAGTAAACAAAATGCAGATTTAAGTCCTTGCCTTTGGCATTGATTAAGAGTTTCTAGAGATAAAGTCATCCCCCCTACTTCCTAGTACAGAGAGGGAGACAACTTTACAGATGGAGATTTCCTTTACAACGTAAATGTCTCTTAACAAAGGGTAAGTAAATTCCACTCCTCAGAGCCTCCTTCCCATCTGCAGTTTTTTAAAGTAACCAGTCTAAAATAATCCTCATCACTTATTCTCTCCAGATGTCCAATCAACATGGTGAAATTGAACTCTTCTCTTCTCTATATCTGTTCCACCAGAAGACTTATCCATAACCCCCACCTTCCTCTGTTTTTCTCACACACCGTATACAGCTTTCAGGAAATCCTGCTGGCACGATCTTCAGAATATACATCCAGAATTTAAAAACCTTATACTACTTGGCTACCAGGCTAATTTGAGTCACCATCCGTTCTCATCTAGATTACTTCAATTGTCTGATAATAGCTGGGGCTTTTTTAATGTTCACTCACTTATAGTTTACTTTAGAGAACTAGCTAAGTAATTCCTCAAAATAAATGTCAGTTACACCCTTTTTCGGCTCCAAGCCCAGTGATGCCATCTCATTTCATGCAAACTAAAGGCCAACATATCCCAATGTTCTATGATGCCTAAGTGATACCAAAACACACACACTCACACCCTAAAATACTGTCTTTCTGCATCACTGAGCTCTTCTTGGTCTTCACTGTGTACACCCATTACTCTCTTATATTGTGGCCTTCCCACAAGCTATGGTTTCCATGCTCTGCGTGAAAAACTCATCTTCTCTAGGACTTCATGGTGGGATCCCTAAGACCCTTCAAGGCTTTACTCAAATGTCCCCTTCTCAATGAAGCTTACATGTGATTTTTACTAAACATTCAAGGAATAGCTAATTCCTGTGTTTTGAAGGTTTGTCCAGAAAAGAGAAATAGAGTGAGAGTTGCCAGATCATTTAATGAGACTGGTGTAATCATATTTCTAAGACTAGAAAACTACAGTAAATTAGAAGAAAATTATAGGTCCACTTCATGTATGAAGAGAGACACAAAAACTCCCAAAACAGTAATCCAAAGTATATTCTAACTGTGAATTAAAAATATACCAAATGTAAACTAAAGTTTATTTCAGAGATGCCAAAGATGGTTCAACATAAGAATATCTATCAATACATTTTACCATGTTAATAGGTGAAAAGGAAAAACAATACGCAAACTAAGCAATACAGAAAAATGCATTTGATAAGATATAGCATGCATTATAAGGAAGAGAAAAGTCTGCCTATTGGAAAGTTAACCATTAAACATTAAGAGTAAAAGGAGGCAATGCATTTAACCTAATAAATATTAACATATGTTAACACATATTAACATAACAATGCAGTGACAATTAAAAGAGTATTGTGCAAGAGCAGAAAAATAGATCAATGTAACAACGTGACGAGATAAACTCAGGTTAACATATTTCATATGAAAGCATACAATATGGTAGAAGTGACATGGGAAATAGACAATATGAGAAAATAATGGGAAAATGATGTACTGTTTAGTGATGGAGTTTGGAAACATTGCTTCTTTACATTAAAAATAAAGTAAGTAGGATCCCAGCTAACACCACACGTAAAGGTGAACTCCAATGTATTAAATGCTATGTGGGAAAGCTAATAAAAAATGGAAGGAAAGAATTTGTTAAACAAAACGAGAGAATCCATAACAAAAGTATGATAGGGTTCATTATCTAAAAATTAAGGATAAAAGGTGAATATCAAACGGAAACACTGTACTGGGAATATATGAAAAAGGATACTAGAAAGAAGACATAAGATGTGAAAAGTAACTGAACTGGAAAAATGAACAAAGAATGTGAGCAAGTAATTTCAGAGATAGTAACACACAAAACCACAAGCACATAAAAGAATGCTCAAAATCAGTAGTGATTGGAAAAGGTAAATTAAAATTACAATGAATAACTGTTTTTCCCTAGGATGGAAATGTGCTGAAGTTTCAATCCTCACAAATAGGAGGCAGCAATATAAATATAAAGTGGGGTACAATTCAAGAGGATTATAAAGGATGTGTATGCATAACCTGAGCTAGGTATTTTGCTCCAGACGCTGTACCACAACAACTTTCCACCCATGTTTAAGGTCACATGGAAAAGACTTTTCTTACAGCATTACTTTTAGTGGTTGGAAGTGGAAGGCCACCTGACTGTCTAAAGGTAAAAAAGACAGGCAATAGCTGATGAATGCACACTCTTGGCACACCAGGGAAAAAGCACTTAGAAATATGTATTACTGCATGGTTGTATCTGAAAAATATAAATATTTTGCAACAGAAATATACTAAGTAAATATAGTTTACAGAATTAAAACTGAAAAGTAATTTGAAATTGAAAAGACAAATGGGGGACTGCCCGGTGGCACAGAGGTTAAGTTCGCACCTTCTGCTTCTCAGCCGCCCGGGGTTCCCTGGTTCTGATCCCGGGTGGGGACATGGCACTGCTTGGCAAAAGCCATGCTGTGGCAGGTGTCCTACGTATAAAGTAGAGGAAGACGGGCATGGATGTTAGCTCAGGGCCAGGCTTCCTCAGCAAAAAGAGGAGGATCGGCAGTAGTTAGCTCAGGGCTGATCTTCCTCAAAAAAAAAAAAAAAAAAAGAAAAGAAAAGACAAACAAACACATGAATAAAATGCACATTTAGAAAAAGCATAAACGAATAAATACAAGAAAATGATGGCAGGATGTTACTGGTGAGGAGTGCTGATAGGGTATTGGAGTGGTTTAGGAGGAAATAAAAGTTAACATAAAAACTAAATGAAAGAGGAGACTTGCAGGTACCAGTAACTTTAACGAGCCATCATGAAGGGATGATGATCTTAACAGTTCATCAGAGCTGAAAGATGGAAAAGAGATGAGTTATACTAGTCCTCCAGTTTTCTGAGGAGAAGAAATAAAGATGGAATTACACGTGAGAGGTTTTCATTAGGAGAAGTGCCTGCGACAGGAAATGGAGAGGGCACAGGGAGTAGGTGAGTGAGTCATCAGGCTATAATTGAAATCTGACCCCAAGGAAAGGAGAGAGAGGAAAAAGTTTTGGATAGAAGTGCCCTAGACTAATGAGCAGTCAAAGAAAGCTTCATCAAGGCCAGGCCATATCCTCCTGGAAAGAGCCTGCCTTAGCATCCCACTCATGCTCAGTTCTTGGCTGTAAGCAGTCTGTGGGAAACGTGGTCTCATGAAAACATAATGATGGATTTCTGAATGTGACAGCTGGGGCTCTGGGTCTATTGTGTAGCCTGGTACAGGAAAAAAAATAGAGAGAGAGAGAGAGAACACATATCTTCTTTAAGCCATCTTGATTCTTAGCATATTCTTCCCTAAATTTTCATAAAAGAAATTGACAAGTCTTTGGTTACAAATCATGCAGACGAGACAGTCTCACCTGGGACATATACAAAATCAAGCCCCAAATATAGTTCCATTCACCACAAATGCTAAGAAGGAGGCTCAAACTATTTCTACAAGAAATCTTATAATCTGCAGAATTATAGAGGGCAGAGAAAGATGTGAAGAGAGTACAGATAGTCCCATAGCTTCCTCCAGAACACCTCAGGTGCATTCACAAAAACATCATTATATGTACCCCAAAAGGCATTGGACCCAACAATTCCATGTCATTGTTCCCAACACTCAGGCAAACAGTGGCAGCTAAAGGTCACATTTCCAAACAGAGAAAACAAAAGTCAAGACTTTTTGCTTATAGGATGTAAGAAAGAATCACAGTTTGCGTGTGTCAGTCCCGTGTGGACCACCACAAGCTTTAGTGCACAATTTAAGGTTTACCATGTTTTTAAACTGAAATTCACTGTTATCCATTGGCCATGCAAGGGCTGTCAGTCACTAATTTTGTGAGGTGTTTCGCCATGATAAACAGATAGTCTAGGTGACAGAATATGATGAATGTAAGCAAAGCTGAGATTGACTTGATGTTGCTGAAGATGACCTAAATCCACTTCCATTTTTGACTCTCCGGACATGCCAATTTTTTATGGGTTTTGATCTGTGTATGAGGAGGCCTACAGTGAATATTGCCTAAGTATTCGACCAGTCATATTAATAATTATCCACAAGGCATGTGTTCTCATGAAATCACCCAGCTAGAAGAGGGATTAGTTACCATGGAATAATAAAAATAATGGCTTTAATTTAGGAGTATGTATTGAATTCTCATATAACCTCATGGAATGCTCACAATAAACACTTTGTAAAATTATTGTCACAATTTGAGAAGAGAGAATAATTAAAAAACAGACATGATTGTGAGACTGAGTAGCTCGACTCATTAAAAGTAGCAGAGCTGAGATTTGAGTTCAATACTCTGGAGTCCAGAGTCAGTAGTATTAATCACTGCAGTATATACCTTTTCTAATCAAACCTTCTATTTAGGAGATGATAAAATTGGCTTAGACAGTTCGAATGTTCAAGAACACACACCTAAATAGAGGCAACCCCAGAAGTGTGATGTCTTGCACTGCTGGTACAGTTCTGACATTAGTGTCAGAGTCTATTCTTTTAAAGTAACACACACTGCAAAAATAAATAAATGAAAATGTAAAGCACCTATGATTTCACAGAAAGAGCACTTTTCCTCCAATAAGATTCCCTTCTAGACGAATAAGGTTTTCTAAAGAGACTATAGCCTTCCCCTGAGAAAACCAAATGGTACGTATGGATGTCATTGGGGAAATTTATACACTAATTAACACCCGACTATTTTCATTTCTTAAGCTTGGGCACTACCATACCATTGGGATTTCACAAATATCTGCATTATATATATCCACAGCAGAAATAGAATATTCATGTTTTTGAACTGTAGCAATCTGTCAGGTCATGATTCTAACTGACAAAAGAATTCTACTGCCCAATTTAAGGTTTTACACACCATTTGGTGCATTTACTTCACCTGGATTTAAGTATGGACTTCCATATTAAATTGAGATTATCAGCTTGAAAATGAAAGCTTCAATATAACTTATACCTAAAATGTTTTAACACGTAGGTATTTGACTCATACAGCCATTAAAGTTAGTCATTTTTATCTGTAGGAAAATAGTAACACAAACACACTTGCATATAGACTTCATTTCTTTTTCTGCTTAATTCTCAAATGAAGGTATGGTTTTGATGATTTTACAGTCAATTTCAGCCTTGAAAACAATATTTTTAAATTTCACAGCCCTGTAATAGATATTATTTAATTCCAAAATATCCATGAATTCTGTGTGTATATTAGACATTATATAAAAACACTGAAGACAGAAAAAGTGAGTAATTTAGATCCTGGTCTTGCAGTTTTCACAGAGAGATGAACACGTGTGACAACCCAAAATGCAATGCAAATTATACAAAGATGTTCATATAAATGAGAAATAATATTTTTATGTGGAATACAGGGAATTATTAACAGGTGACAGCTCATTTAGATAAGCCTTGAAGGATGATGAGAATATGACAAGATACAAGATACCCTTAAATCAAACTTTTAGAGCCTTTTTGGTATTAAAAACTATTAAATTGATCACTCCTGATTTCCCAATAATAGAAAATGCTTTCTTGGTAGATGAGTGTTATCTTATATTTAATCCACCTAACACACACACATACACACACACACACACACACACACACACACAGACATCCTTGGAGATCTTTATGTGGCCTCTTCTAACTTAGGTTTCCAGCATCATGCATTTTATAGCAGAGAAGAAGATTAAAAAGTTCTGAGAAATAATTCTTATTGTTTTTTTTCATAACACTATTTTATCACTTGTTAAATATAAGGATAACTATATAATGATCAGATAAGTACAGTAGATTAACAAAATAATCAGTAACCGGAATTTAAATTTGGAATTTATCTAAGCTAATACTCACGTGAATGTCTAATATAAACTTTTGATAGATTAAAAATGGACCTACAATATTGACATTTGTAAATATAAAAAGCCTGCGAAAATGTACTGACTCTACTTCTAGTGTCTCAGTATATTTTGCAGGAAAAAAGCAAGCACAGCAAAACAACTCGACAATGAGAATTAATAATCTACTCCTTATCATTTTTGTTTAGATAAAAAGCAGACCCACCCAAGCCAAGCCTTACAAACTGTTTAGACAGATAATTTCCCCATTTTACTAGAGTATAAGAATCTCCAAGAATTATTCTCCTGCTTCTATGTGTCCTTGATGCTAATGAAGAAGCAATAATTACTCCCAAAGCTTGTATTCAACTTAACTTGATTGCCCAGGGTTACTTAGTTATTTGGAGTACAGCTGATTCTGACCTTCAAATAATGCTGTCTAAAAGAAATAATACGACATGCAATCAGCACATAAAAATTACACATCTACCACTATTTGACGGCAATTTCTCTTTACCTAGACCTCCAAAAGAATTGTTTAAAAAATATTTACCGGTTATCGCTAGACTCATGATTCCCCTTCTTAACACTGAAAATCATCTGTTATGTTTGACTGGAAGAAAGCTAATAATTTCAAAAAAGCAGAGTCATTTCAACTAATCATTTATTTTATTTTTAAATCAAACAATATATGAAATACACATTTAACACAAGTGCATTAATATGCTTGTATCTTATAGACTTACATGATTTTGAGTCATTTTCACTATCTTAGTGTGGGCAAGACTTCAAATTAAATTTTGAAGTATAAATGCTATTAAATGATAGAGCTTGCAACCCAAACCAGAGCCTATGCAACTTAAGTTTCTGATTTTTCTAGAAATGTAATTAACTGAGAAATTTTCAATCACAAAAATATTAATAATGCATGTATCATTTTGCACTTGCAAGTTGAATAAAACAAAATTTGTTTTACTTTAGCCTATAAAGTTTGAGAGTCTAGTAAACTAATCCTGACTTTATTTTTCACTGATCACAGATACAGACCCTGACTCAGGATCTATCTTAAAATGTATCTCCAGAAGGTTACTACTAATCTATCATTGTTGATAGAAGATACAAGATGGAACTTGTCCACACTGGTGTTTGTCCCATCATGGAGATACTAAGTAGCACATGTCTCATGAGAGACAGCATGGTCATTCTCTCATGAGCTGTCTCCATTTTTTTTTTTTTTATCTTTCAGGCGCAGTCTTTTACCTATGTGTTGTCTGGCCCAGACTTTGGTGGGGAAGTCTACATAGAGATACTGTCTCGAGATTCATTTAAAAAAAAAAAGACTGCAAAAGAAATTCACACACCCTAAATTCTTAAGAATGATATGAGAAGAGACATACAAAATGCATTTAGCAGCCCTACTCTGAAATGTTACATCAGCCTTTAGGGAAAAGATTTCTGGTGATCTACAAGAAAGATAGCATAGATTTAAAATATGAATGTACAGTATCTATTTAAAATTTAAAAAAATAGACTACATTAAGTTCACCTCATCATCATGTCTTTCATTAGTTTTTAGAAATCTATGTTATTATTAGGGAAAAATATAATCTCTTCTAAAGAACAATTTAGAAGTTTTTTTCTCATGTTATTCTAATAAATTGAGCAATGCTTTTGTTACATGAAAGCAAGCAGAAGCAAAAAAAAAAATTCAGATGGCAAGTAAGTAAAAGTTTTCATGAAAATGGAAGGCAGAGTCAAAGCACCATTTGCATGCATCAATGTGCTAATGCTCCTTTCTGCCATCACCTACAGCTTTTTACCTCTCTAATGGGAATTGTATGAATTGACGAATTATTAACTTGTACAAACCTTAGTGGAGAATGAAATCTTAGCTGGCTTAGCATATTCTGTGGCATTAGTAAGCAATCCTAAAGTAGATTAAAGAGACTTTGTCCGGTTAAGTGCATACATTTTATTTTAATATTTTTCAGCACCATTTTCCAAATTAAATTGAATGTCAAAGTGGCCTTGTTTTTACTGAAAAGAATAAAGAATGACTCTTTTGCACTAAGATTGGGAAAGAACATTTCTACTTAAAAAGTGTTAGAGATGCAATGTGCTGCTTTTTTGAGCTGCATTTTATCAATTTATTTGACTTGGAATACAGCAATAGATAAATGTTAGTAGTCACTAAGCACATGGCAAGCAGGTGCAGCATGCTCTGCCAGTGGAGAGCTGACATTTTTATGAGCTCTCTCAGCTGGAGTGGCAAAGGAGCATGGGAGGAGTAAAAGAGAAACACCTGTCACCCACTCATTTTATTTTCAATTGTAGTATCTTGAAGGAAAAGAAATTACGTTAAAATGAAATATCTACCGTGATTGAGATAGAGGCATTATATCCATGCTGTTTGAATCTATTATATCTTTACATTGAGAGAATTTTAAATGCGTATTAACATCTCTCTTCAGAAAATATTCAGATAAACACATGTTCAATGAGCTAAAATGCATTATATCTTATGTATGATAAACTATGAACTAAAAATATATGTTTTCTTTTTTCTTTGTGCTTATGGGAATGCCGTAATCGAGTCCCATTCTCAGTACACCTTTTGACAAATGCCACGCTTGGCTAAGAGAACAATGTAAGATTCCAAAAAAAGAAGTGCATTAAGGACTACATGGTGTCTGGACTGCTAAGCTTGTCATTTCAGATGAGCACCTGGACCAGTGACTCAATCATGTACACCAAGAAAACAAACCAAAAACAGAGAGTCCCTTATAAAGAGATGGTAAAAAGGAGTTTGTTACAAAAGGAACGACTACTAAGTTGAACAGAGTATTCAGAAGTTTTCTGGAAGGACAGATACAGTGGGATTTGAAAGCTATGATGAAATTATATCATGAGAGGGAAAAAAATCATTCTTAAGGAAATAGATTTTGGCAGCATATAAGAAAAGGAATAAATCAGCTATACATTATAAGTGGGAAAGAAGAGAAAAGCTCTGTAGTAAAACCAAGAAAAAATGATTGTCAATAACGCTTATAAAGAAATTTGAAATCATAGGATGGAGATGATTCAGGGGGTCAGAACACTATCTTTTCTCTGTAGCCACCCTTATGCCATATGTCCAGAGGGCAAACCCCAAAATACTAAGGATTTATTGAGCCTGTAACTTTCATTACTGAGTTAATGAACATGGACTTTGTAATTTATTCAGAGTCTAACCTGGGACAAGTGGTTTTCAGAAAAGTGACGTCAGAGAGACAACAGGCATACAACTTTGACATGAAAATAATTCTACCAAATTATAAATATATTTATTATTTTAAAACGTTGTAGAAAAAATATTGAATACCCAGAACTGGAGATTTTTTAAACTCCTGTCTTCCACTTCTTTTAAGGCTCACACTTCCCTGCTATAGAGTGATTGCTCTTGAAACTAAAGAGAACTCCTTGATCCACCAGAGATTCTTGTTCTCAAGTCAAAAAGAGAATCTCAGCAATGGGAAAACAGTAAAGATAAAGAGGAATCCCTGGGAGAGACGAGGAGAAAAGCATCTATAAGCATCATTTAGAAGATTTTGGTGGAGAGAGGCAATGAAACTGGAGGTGCGATTCTTTACTTTCCACCAACAAGCCTAGTGTCATCAACTGAGCGTTGAGGAAACAATCTCACAGAATTTTTATGTACACATCTCTACAAAAAGTGGAAAATCCTTTCCCCACACTTCCTCATCATAAGCAAAAACGAAATGCCTCCATCAATGAAGAGATGCAGACATAGACGACAACAGGCTCGTGGGTGAAAAAATGTAATTGATCACCCTGACTTCCATGTTTTCAAAAATTAATTAGATATTCATATTTTGAAACAAATCCAAGAGTTTACTAAGTCATTACTTTGGAAGTAATAAAATGCATGCATAAAAGCCATTTCAAATATTTGTTAAAACACTAGTATAAGCCAGGCACTGTTACGGAGGGTGTGCAGCTACAGCAATAAACAAAGTAGATATAGTCCTGTCCAGATGGTGATTGCATAGCAGTGGATATGTGATATACATAATAATAATAATAGAAATAACGTGAAGAAGGAGGAAAACAAGAAGGGAGAAAAAAAGAAGCATAAATTATAAAGCTACCTGAGAAAAAAGATTGTAGACTATCTACTTGATGTCTCAGGAGTTGAACATTTGTTCCCTCGATGAATTCGCTTTTGTGGTACTATGACACCAAGAATAGACACCTTTCTGAGAGATGGATAAACTAAAAACAATTCATTAGTGTAAAAGAGAAATTTAATGTATCAATTCATAGTAAAAGGGCAATATATTACCTTAAATTCTCTCTTTACTGGCAGAGGTTATAGTGTTCATCTTAAACGTATCAGTCTACCTTCAAATGTTTCTACTACTCATGAATTGTATAAGAATCTTACAGTAGAATTTACAACTTAGAATCCTAAAACCTCCTTTTGTCCTGTCCCAGTTTCTATCCTATTATTGTCACACAGTTTGCTTTTACATATTTTAGGAAACCCACACTACATTGTTAACATTGTTTTTTACAGTCAATACTTCTTAAGGAAAGTTAAATAATAACAGAAACTATTTATTTACCTGAACATTTACCACTATTCATGCAAGATTTAGGGCTGCAGATGGAAGTAAGTTTGCCAAACAGCGAGTCTTATAATAGCGACATTATTCTGGATTATCTGACTGGGACCAATGTAATGATAATGTCCTTAGAAGAAGAGAGAGACAGAAGAGGGACAGGGTGGTGCACTGCTGGAAGGATTTAACAGCTGGTACTTACCTTGAAGATGGAGAGAAAGGGGCACATGTCAAGGAATGTGGGAAGCTTCTAGAAGCTGGAAAAGGCAAGAAAGGAATTCTGCTGTGGAGCCTCCAGAAAGCAATGCAGTTCGGCTGCCGCCTTGATTATACCTCACTAAAACCCATGTTGGCCTTCTAACATCCAGAACTGTAAGATAATAAATTTGAGCTGTTTTAAGCCAGTGATTCTGTGGTAATGTGTTTCAGCAGCCACAGAAAATTGATATGCCCTCTGCCCTTACATCGGGGAACTTTCTCAACGCAGCAGAGTGGACAATTCTAGGGTATGCCTTCTTTATTTTCTGCTTCTCAGGGTTAGCCTAATGTCCAACATGTTGTGGATGATTGTTTCATGTATTTTACACTTTTGTTTTATTGGTTCAAGTTGTTTCAAGCAGAAGAGTAAATCCAGTCTCTATCACTCCATCTTGGCCAGAAGCATAATTTACTAATACAGTTCTTAATGATAAAAAAAATCAGTGAACTCAGAGCTGTTTTCTTTCCAGTAGACCAACTAATTTATAAGAGATTAATCAAGTTAGTTAACCTAATTTCATTTTAATCACTCTTTTCAAATAACATTGGCTGCAATATTCTAGATAATTTTAGGTGAATAATTTATTTAGAAGAAATTTTGTTTCATAAAGTATTGCTCCATCATTACTTCCTGCATAAGATGGGGAAAAAGTGCTGCATAGTCCAATGCCAGTGGATGTCATCCGAGAGAGGTGAGAAAAAGGTAATAGTTGTCTCCCAGGAGAGCAGCAATGAGGCAATTGCCTAAATTAATTTCCTGGGAGCTATGAGCTGGCCTTTTCTCAAAGAGCCGGGAACTTGATCGAGTCGGCCAGCATGCAGACTTTTACCCTGTCTCTTAAGGAGGGAGTCACACTAGCCAGGACTCTGCGCTTGATGTCTAAATTGAAAATGCTTTTCAATCTGATACAAAGGTAAACAGACCTAACAATAAACTAGTCATTCTGTTTTTCCAGCACATTCTCTCCATAAAATTTACATATGTAGATAAATTATTAGAATTCTCTTTAATGATTTGAAACATAGAATGGGGAAGGAGATGGGAGTAAGCACAAAATTCAAATATTTACATGCATCAGGCAGAAATATCCACATATATTTAACTCCGAGAGAGAGAAATTTATCTCTGCAACCAGACAGAACCTATGTATATCCCTAAATATTTCCTCCCTGAGTGCTGGAATGTTGGCTCTGTGAATTTTGTTTTTCCCTATGATTTCTTTTCAGAAAAATTACCTATCTGCATTTTTTCGTTAGATAAGGTAGTGTTTTCAATTAAATTTCAGTTAAATTCTCTAAGCTTACAACATATTATGTCTCTTTAAGGAGTCTGAATATTTTTGCTTATGTGTGTGCATGCAATCTTATTTTTTCCCTTTGATTAATCAGGTACATTAGCTATTTATGTGTTTATGTATTCACAAGTGGGTGGTAGAGGCTGGGGAGATGGGAAAAGACAAATCTCATTGTCTCGACTTTGTCAGTCTTTATGAACTTAAGAGCCTAGGAATGGTGTCCCAGGGAGGAGAGGCCACAGCCCCACAGCAAGATTTGACGAGTTTGATCTCTAGTCCTTGCAACCAGCCGAAGTCCTCACGCCATTGTCTCTTTGCTGCACTCACGCACTACGCCTCTTGCACCGCGCCTTGTTGCCCTCCCTTTCATTGCTGAACCTGTCCAGTATTGAGAGGTTAGGAGGAAGGAAGAGGCACTTATGGGCCTCAGGATTCATTGCTATCCATGCCTCACTCCATAGGCACTGGGAGCTGCTGCCATGTCAAACAGAACCCTGGTAGGTATGCACTCTGTTTTTTTCAGTGCTCATTGGTGATAGGACAAAGTTCCATCCAGTTCATTGCTGAGGAGAGGAAATAAAAACACTCATCGGGCAAACTCTCTCCTCATACCATCCCCCCCTGTAGCAATGAACCTTCTCTGCCCCAAGCTGCCATTCCCTTCCCACACTGGGGCACTTACTCTCTCTCCCACGCTTTCTCCACATTTGCTACCTCAGTTCCATGCCCTTCCTCTCATTTCCGTGGCATCAGCAAGGTGACTGAGAGAGGGAAGCAGCAGTAAGTGCCACTTTACCATATTCTTGGGAAGCAGAAGCCCCTTGTGTCAGGCTTTGAACCCACCACCTTCTCTCCACACCCACCATTCCCCCTGAGTCGAATCAGCTATCATCTCTTACCTCCAGCACCACAATTATCCTCTACCCGCTACTCACCTCAATCCATTCTCCATACTTTAGCCAGAATGCTTTCTTGGAAAAACAAAATCAAATGTGATTATATTAACAACTCATTTAACAGAAAATGTAATTATACCATTTTTAACCTGCCTGATAAGGCTATTCATAACCTGGCCCTGCCTGCCTCTGGAGAGGGATAACATCTCACTTTCCCCATCACTCTCTCTTCTTCCACTGGATTGTCTTTCATTTCTTTAAATATCCAGTTCTCCATGATGAATCAGGGAATTCATATGTTTGCTCTCCTCAGAATCATTTTTCTTGAATTTTTGTTTATTTAAATCCAATCAGATCCATATTGATTCAGAACCCTCTCCTGTGTGCTTTCAAAATCCTTTCAATTTTAAATTTTACTTTACTTGTGGGATTTTAAACATTTAATTGCTATAACTCACCTTCATTCCCCACTCAGTAAGCAGGGAATGTGTCTATTTTAACTCACTTAAGTCAAGTAGTTAGCATGTTATCTGCACACAGTAGAGATTCGGGACATTTTTGACGGTGGAATCCCTAGAAAAGTTAAACTGTGTGCATCCTCAGCTGATCCGACTTTAAATGATTCAGTGACAGTGCTTCCTCCATGGATGCTCTGAAATGCAGAGCTTGGGGATGCGTTTAATTAGGCTATTCTTTCCATTTACCCTTTGACGATACATAGTCTGTCATTTGCTCTTTTAGACATATTTTTGAAGATATCCTTCATTCTTCTTGGGTTATAGGAAAATTAAAATTTGGTTTCACATGGAAAATTAGATTACTTTTTATTTGTAGGATACCCATTTTTCCCTTAATGATATATAAATATTTCTTAAAAAGGGTGAAAGTTTGATAATGAAATGAAAATTTTACTATAGAATACTATACTATATACATACTATAAAAATACTTATCATTTCCATGAATCCTGTGTTGAGATGAGAAAGGCTGATATGATGACAATTTGTCAGCATTAGAGACATGGAGAAAGATTAAATATATTTTAGTCTATTGGAGCAGAAACAGAAGCCATCTTAAGAGCTCTGTAAACTCTTCATATTAAAGATAAAAATGTCCTCATATGTACTGATCACAGTATTTCAATTAATATTGTGTCACTGGAGCTTTTTACTGAAATCTTCTCTATTTATCTAAGCCCATGTCAGATTCCGTGCCCTACAGGAACCTTTGCTGAGCACCTCATCATGGTGCTGTCTCCCCATGTAACAGGCAGTGCATATTCCAGTACCAGCTATTTAATGCTTAACAGATGGAACATCATGTTTCTCTTTTTCTTCTATGAATATGCTCTATCTCACAAACTACATTACAAAATATTAGAGCTTAGAGACAGATACATATTTTCCTTCATCTGACACCTATCATCCAATCTCAAACATAGTCGATAGGATAGCATAAAGAAAGAAGAATAAATTTTTTGCATCTGACTAACCTGGACTTAAATTCCAGCTCTGCCACTTTGGATTTGTGAGCTTGGAAAAATTATATAACCACCCAGACATAGTTTCTTTATCTATAGACATCACCAGGTAAGAATAGAATAGAATATAAAATACATAAACCATTGCCATATAGTTAATGCTCAATAAATTATATTGCCTTCCATTCTATAACTGAAAACATAATACAGAACAGAGGTGAAAAGTCCTTAAAAAGCAGAGTTTGCCCAAATAGCAAAACCATAACATTTTCAGGCCTCTGTGTGCTATGTTTCACAACAAAACTTTGCTTACAGAAATCAATAGTTGCGAATAAGTTGTATTATGTTATATTGTATGTTTTAGCAACGAAAAAAAAGTGTTACATTCATAAAGTTTTTTAAAAAACCAGTATGCTGCAAAAGTAGACTTTTTCTTACATATATTTGTGCAATTTAGTTTTTTCTTTAGAACATTTAATTGTCTGCAAAGAAAAGAAATAAGCCTTAGCCTTTCGGATTTTCAATGTAACCTTTCCTGCTTGAAAATCTCTTGAAAGACACAGCCTCTTCTGCAGCAGGTGTGGTTTTAATGATGCTTTGATGCCATATGTCAAATCTCATCACTTGCTGTGAGGAGTGACATTTCTCTTGAAAGCCCCTAGCAATAGCAATGCAAGTTGTTGCTGGGCACCTCACATAACACAAACAACTCCTGAAGCCAGCACAGTCCTTTCAGCATTCTGCAAAGCTTCACGGAGGCTGTCCCATTTCCACTATATTGCCTTTGAGATAGATGGTTTATATAGTCACAGAACATGAGTGTGACACTTTTTCTTAGCCGTGAATTTATGACAATTTCTTAAAACTATATCATTGTGTTTATTCACTTTCTAATTGCTAATTCTAGATATTTTTGTAAATTATTGTGTGTGTATAAAATAATAAAACACATAAACCTTAAACCATATTTGAGAAATTTAAGAATTCCTAATTATACCTTGTTTTTAACCAGAATATATATTTTCCATATTTTTACTCATAAACTCTCTGGAAATCACAGGCAATTAAAGTTAGAATAGTTTAAAATTCTATTTAATCAAAGCACCATCTTTAATAGCTGAGATATGGAGAAAACATTCAAAGAAATACTCTCTTTTTAGATCGCTAACGCAACTTTGCTGAAGTACATTGAAAGGTCACTCCAGAGTTCAGTACTTTTCCACTTCAGTTGCTAAACTGGGTTGGGACCAGAAATCCTGGGCATATTTTATGAATCAGAGTGCACAAGTCCCCAGGCAAGTACTTTACTTCCACATACCCTCAGGAAATTTCCTCTGATGGCTATGCCCACATGATAAAGTTTCTCTGTTTATAAACAGAAGAAAGTTGTTAGGCATTCAGAATTCAGTGTACACAATGGGGCACTCTTAATCTCTAAAGTGGTCACTAAGGAATCCATGACCTCACTAGGTTTCTTAGATGTTAGATGAAATATTATTAAAGGAGGTGATAGGCAGTCACTCATTTATGAGGATTCAATAAATTTTACTGCCTTGTGTAAAAATCTATAATGAGGAAGCATGCATTATTTAGTGCAGATTATACTTTAAGATTTCCAACATTTCATTATAAAAACCTTGAAATGCAGAAAATTTGCAAGTATACAGTGACTACAAATACGGACACTATCTAACTTCTACAATAATCACTTTATTTTGTTTAATGTATACATGTCTATGAAATCCTGTATTCATCCATTTCTGTTTCTTTTTTGTAAGATATTCACACTTTATGTCTTTGTATTTCATCATGCATGTTATAAACTAGAGTTCAACATTTTTTTGTCCAGTTAACGCTTTATGATATTGGAATTCCTTGGGTAAACTGAAACTTTAATATATTTAATATATTTACATTTAATATATTAACATCGAAACAAAAATCTTAAAGCAAAGAATAGCAGATCAATTGCAACAATATTTTCATTTTCAAATAACGCTACTGCTTGTTGCATACACTTCATGTCAGGTCGGTAAGGGTAAGATGATATTAGGAAAACCAGTGGAGAGGTTGCTGTCACTGGCTTAGCTTCACGTCAGTAGAGATGGTTAAGCATTTCTACGCACCTTTGGAAACATTAAGAAGAAATTAAACTTGCCGCTATCTGGCAAATATTAATCTTGGCATATTTTTCTTCCCCTCAGCCTCATGAGTTTAGGTAAAAGAAAGATTCTGGGTCACTATTTCACCATTCTCTGATATGGGGATAAGATGTCTCCGCCTTTCTCCATGATTGGTAAAGGAAAAATATGAACCCCTTTTAATGAACATTTGGGAAAATAAAAAGTGACAAGGAGTCTTTCATCTTCTCTCAAATCTTTGACCTCATCCTTGAGGTAAAAACAGATCAAAATCTAAGGAATTTTTCTGCCAAAATCTCTTTTAAAACATGAAGCTGCGTGCCTATGTATTCCCTGACTGTGCACTCCCCTCCGTTCCTTATGTTCTCCTCACCCAACTCAGAGCAGTCAAATCTCAAATAAGGAAATCTTTCCTTAAATAGGTAAAAATCATTCTCTCTCTCTCTCTCTCTCTCATCATTACTTAACTACCTGGTGGGGAATGTAAAACAATCAGAGTTGGTGGTGCAACTATTTTATTCATTTGTTTATCTCAGGAAATTAATTCTTTGAACAGCCCTGCAGCCATTCCTGTGGCTGTGGTCACTTGTTTTCTTTTCTCCGTGTCATAGTTGTAGCCAGCATTAATCCATTGCCAGACCCCCTCATAGAATATTTTCCCTAGGTTTTGTGCTCTGCTTGTGTTACTGCTTTGTACCAGTAAACAGTCAAGCTCTCAGAAATCACCCTGCCGAAAAAAGAGGCAAAGAACAAGGCTGGTGTTTCTGGCAGGGTACAGAACAAGTGGCAGGAGCTGTGCCTATGGCAGAACCCAGAGGATGCAGGAAGTAACCACAGTCAGCCTGGTCAACTCTTTTGAATGAGTGAGCCTATCAATTATTAAGACTTACCTTCTCTAAGAGCAATATCTTTTTCAAAAAATGCTTTCTTTGTCTTCTTTGAAAAATGTTTCTGGCATCCCTCTGAAGGGGAGGCACACACATACCAACTATATACTAAAAAGCAAACAAACAACCACAGTGAAATGACGGATTAAAGAGAATGTGATTTCCATGAAGTGGAAGGAAAAACGAAACATCTAAAAAGTTTCACCTTGCCATTTAAATGAAGTCAGAGATAAAACAAGAAAAAACACCTCTGTGGAGACTGTGGAATGCAGGCTTTTTAATATGAAAAGCCAGCGTAATTGTTACTTATCTTTTATGCATGCTTTAGGGCATAAATTGATATGGCTTTATCTATGATTTAAAAAATTCATGATTCAATTTTGAAGAAATCGAATAGTTAGTATCTATGAAATGATACTTACTCATCACTATTCTAAGATGTTTTTATAACATTTTGATACTAAATCTGAAATAAAAATCTTCTTCCTTAATTCCATAATTTTGGATGTCTCTGTGAAAAATTGACATTTATCCCTCTGTCAAAATCTTATAAAAGTATCTCTAAATGATTCTTAACACAGTATTAAAGTCATAAAATGTATACCATAGAGAATATGCATCTAGATAACATAGCAGCGTATGAGGGAAGGAAGCGTTCACAATTAGAAAAATACAAGAAGACAGCTGTGGTGAGGGCATGCCAGATGGAACTGTATCTTAGTTGTCAGAGTTCAGGGCTGATCACCAAACAGCCACCCCATTTCCCACCCCAGACAAGAGAGTGAGAGCCTGTCCTGTAGTCTGCACACTCACCGTGCTCCAAAGGCACCGAGTTGCTTCAACTTCTCAGCTTTCCATGTGCTGGCTTCCTTCAGTGCCTTCAGTCAGGACCTGTGAGATGGGAGGAACCTGGACAAACATGGCGCCTTGAGGCACAATAGCGTCAAGAGGAGTAGCATGTTTGACACTCATACAACGGGGACTGTCAGAAGAGATTTATTATTATTATCGTTATTATTTTAGCTTAAATCTCAATTTTAAAGTTAATTATCCTGATGAAAATTTCATCTTAGTAGAAAAGGTATAATGTAAGGAAAGAAAGAGGGAATGAGAATCACATAGAATTTAGAAACTGCTGGCAGAAAACCCATAGAAAGACAACATACGTCCTACAGAAAAAGAAGGGTCCTGCAGAAACAGGTTAACCAGTTAATGACGACATGAAACTTAAAGCTCACACAAATGAGGCTGCGACAGAAACACTGCAGTTCTTTACTCAAAAAAATGTTTAGGATTCTTCTCCCTTTACTTCAAATATATCTATTTCCATTCATAGCCAGTTAGCCCTGAACGGGATTAAAAATAACCCATCCACCAACCTCTTAGAATTTTATTTCTGTCCCTGTGGGTCTGTTGGTCCATGTAGCTGACGTCTTCCCTCCTCCCAAAAGATAGGGTTCAGCCTAGTGATGAGAAAGTCTCTCCTGCTTCTGTTCAGGAAGGAGAAAGGGAATACATGTGCCCTGAGCTTAAAGTTTATTCTGTTAACCCTGAATAGCCTTCCCCACCCAGTTACCACCTTCCTTGTCTTTCATTCACACTATGGTTAACAGCATTCAGCATTCTGTTTTCTTCATCCAGCTGGATCATCTTAAAATCTATACTTCTTACTGCAGCAGAATAAGTTATCCAAAATCAAAATATCATTCACTTGTTCATAAAGGCTTCAGTGAACCCATATGCCATGGGGTACATTTTAAGATCATTAATATAGGAACAAAAATCTACTCTGAGCTACTCATGGTATGGTTCTTTATCAGGTGCCATTTTTAACTTTAATTGGATTGACTATTACTGTGGTTGAGCACTTTGCCATTTGGTCATTCTGTTCCCAACGTACTTCTTGGAGTCTTATGCCCGTTTTCTTTTACTGAAAAGTAGTTTTTACTGATTTTTAGGGAATCTTTATATATTCTGAGCAACAAATTTAGCTGTGTGCAGGTGTGCACATATCTTCTCTCAACTAATGTCTTGTTTTATCATTCTTTTAGTGGATGGAAGTTCCTCATTTTAATATACTCCAAATTATCAATTATTTCCTTTATACTAATGTACTCTTAAAAGAAAACCTACTCCAAGGATAAGAAGTTATTTTCCTATATTATTTTCTAGAGATCTTTTACAACTTAAATCTATAGTCAACTCAGAATTAATGTTATATATGGTATGAAAATCACCAAAATTATATTTTTCCAATTAATCAGTACTAGTTAATGAAAAGAGTGTCTTTTCCTTACTGTTCTGTGGTGCTACATGTGTCAAGATTAAGTGTCTGTGTATGTATGTGTGCCTCCCTCTGGAGTCTTTATTGTTTCATTATTTTTTCCCTTTTTACCCTTGCATCAATATCAAATGCCTTTTTTTATTACTTTATTGAGATAATAGTGGTTTATAACATTGTGTAATTTCAGGTGTATATTTTTATTTATCAGTTTCTGTATAGACTGCATCGTCCTCACCACCAATAGTCTAATTTTTATCCATCGCCATATGTATGGGCCCCTTTACTCCTTTCTCCCACTCCCCCAACCACCTTCCTCTCTGATAACCATTAATCTGTTCTCTTTATCCATATGTTTGTTTATCTTCCACATATGAGTGAATTGATGCAGGTTCACCATAACTTTTTTGGTTTTTGTGAGGAAGATTAGCCCTGAGCTAACTGCTGCCAGTCCTCCTCTTTTTGCTGAGGAAGCCTGGCTAACATGCGTGCCCATCTTCCTCTACTTTATACATGGGATGCCTACCACAGCATGGTGTGCAAAGCGGTGCCATCTCTGCACCCGTGATCCCGGGATCCGAACCAGCGAACCCTGGGCTACTGAGAAGCAGAACGGGCAAACTTAACCGCTGCGCCACCGGGCAGGTGGCCCCTCACCATAACTTCTGATATGTAGGAAACAATGCCTTCCAGTTCTTCTTAACTATGTCTTGTGGAATGTTGGTTCCCCTCATTCGCATGTAAATGTTGCATTCTGCTTGGGGGGAAATAACCTCCTGGGATTTGTATTTTGTATTTGGTGTAACACTAAATCTCTAGAATATTTTTTCCTGAGAATTGATTGTTTAAAGAAAATATGGAGTCTTCAAATCCATGAGCATAATACATTCCTCCATTTTTCTTTTTCTCCTCACACAATTGAGTAGTTTTTTGAGAAGAAATCTTTTACATTTTTGTTGCTTTTAGTCCTAGGAATTAGATTTTTGGTAGTGGTGTAAATTATAAAATTATATTATCTCATTAGTTAATTCCAGGGCAAAAATGTCAATGATTTCTGTACGCTGACTTTGTATCTGACAACCTTGCTTTAACTCACCTATAAACACGCATTTTGCATCATAGTTTGAATTTTCTATATCATCAAATGAAATGTCTACATATGATTAAAATTTTATCTGTTTTTCTATTTTTGTCCATTTTATATTCTCTCGTTTGACTTATTGCACTCTCTAGAAAACTCAGTAAATTTAATTACAAATGGTGAGACTAAGCATCTTTGTCAACAGTTCAACATTTAGTATGTCACTTCCAACAGCTTTTTGTAGATAATTTTTTCATTAATGATTCCTCTTTTATCTTTGTTGGAATTTTTTCTATCATAAATTTTCACGCAACTATCAAGATATCATGTGATTTTTCTTTTATTCTGTTAACATAGTAAATTTCATTGATTGATTTTTTAAACTTTTTTTCTGAGCATTTTAAACATACAAAAGTAAAGATAATGGTTCAGTGTATCCCCATAAAATTATCATCAGGATTCAATAACTACCAACATGTGGTCAATATTATTTTATCTATAGTAACCCCTTTCCAATGATTATTTTGAAGTACTCTCTAATTCCATTTTTACACCTGAAAAAGTTAATAATAGTGATTTAACATCATAAAAATCTACTATTCAGTTCCTCTCAATTTTCCCCAGTATATTTCCTCCTATAAATATATACTGACTTATTTTATGATTGATTGCTTTGAATCCGAATCCAAACACATCTACATTTGGCTCATGTGTTTCCAAATCCCTTAGACTACACTCGCTCCTCACTTTTTTTTTTTTGAAATTTAGTTCATGAAGAAACTAGAGTAACCTTTCACATTTCGGACCTTGGTGATTGTTTCCTTGGTGTTATTTAACATGTTTTTCTGACTGATATATTTATGGCAAAGTACTATTTAGATCTAGAGACTTGATCAGATTCCATTTCATTATTTTGGCAAGAATAATTAATGGCAGTGTTTTGCACTTCCTGATACAATATATTGTAAGCATAGAATGTTTGGTTGTTGCAGTTTTTTGATATAAAAATTATACAGTGTGTTCAAGCATTTTGAGACTAACACATCCATTATAAAATTCACTTTCATTCTTTTTTATTTATTTTTTCTTTCTTTCTTTTTTTTTGGTGAGGAAGATTATCCCTGAGCTGACATCTGTTGCCAGCCTTCCTCTTTTTGCTTGAGGGAGATTGTCACTGAGCTGACATCTGTGCCAATCCTCCTCTGTTTTACGTGGGATGCAGCCACAGTGTAGCTTGATGAGTGCTGCATAGGTCCATGCTTGGGATCCGAATCTGCAAACCCCAGGGCGCCAAAGCAGGGTATACAAACTTAACCACTACACCACCTGGCCAGCCCCACAGTCTTTTCTTTTATTATCTATTAATGTGAACAGTCATTTGTAATCAATCCCTTGAAATGTTATTTAACTGGGCATTATAAAATAATGACATTATAATTCTGGCATTCTTCATTGACTATTTGGTAGGGTTGGGGCACCATTCATGTAGAAAAGACAAAATATTTTGGTTTATTTTCCTTTATTTGTGATTTTCAGATAATGACATGTTTTCACAGAATCTTCTAAAGTTCAACAATTTCTATTAATGTAGAAGTATAGCCTCAGGCATCATAGCATTTGGGGCATGTTTAAACAAGTTGAAGGTATTTCTCCTTTTTCTTAGAATTTTATTTTTTCCTTTTTCTCCCCAAAGCCCCCCAGTACATAGTTGTATATTCTTCGTTGTGGGTCCTTCTAGCTGTGGCATGTGGGACGCTGCCTCAGCGTGACTTGACGAGCAGTGCCATGTCCACGCCCAGGATTCGAACCTACGAAACTCTGGGCTGCCTGCAGGGGAGTGCGCGAACTTAACCACTCGGCCACGGGGCCAGCCCCTAAGGTATTTCTCTTTTTGATGCTCAAACTACTCTAACTTTTTTCAAGTAGCATCCTGTTATATATATAGCGTTATCTTCTTTGTTTCTTCTTTTATTTAGGTCTCATCATATTTTTATTATGTTAAAGATTTACTTCTTATTAAATTTTATTAGTTTTATCTAATAACCAGCTCTTAACAGCCAGGGAACCCAGAAGGGCTATCTAGTACTCAGAGCCAAGATATCACCTCACTCCCATCAGAATGGCTACAATTAACAAGACGGGAAACAATAAGTGTTGGAGAGGATGCAGAGAGAAGAGAACCCTCATACACTGCTGGTGGGACTGCAAACTGGTGTAGCCATTCTGGAAAACAGTATGGAGATTCCTGAAAAAATTAAGAATAGATCTATCATATGATCGAGCTATTCTGAAGCTGGGCATTTATCCAAAGAACATGAAAATACAAATGCGTAAGGATACATGCACCATTATGTTCATTGCAGCATTATTCACAATAGCCAAGACTTGGAAGCAACACAAGTACCCACTGACTGATGATTGGATAAAGAAGATGTGGTATATACACACAATAGAATACTACTCAGCCATAACAAATGATGAAATCCCAGCTATTTGTGACAACATGGATGGACCTTGAGGGACCTTGAGGGCTAAGTGAAATAAGTCAGAGAGAGAAAGTCAAATACCTTATGACCTCACTCATAAGTAGAAGATAAAAATAATAAACAAACACATAGAAACAGGAATTGGATTGGTGGTTACCAGAGGGAAAGGGGGAAGAGAGGAAGGTGAAAGGGGTCATTAGGCACAGGTGTGAGGTGATGGATTGTAATTCATCTTTAGGTGATGAACATGATGTAATCTACACAGAAATTGAGATAGATAATGATGTACACCGGAAATTTATATAATGCTATAAACCAATGTTACCACAATAAGAAAAAAAGAAGGAAACTAAAATGCCTCTTGGTGCTATTGTCTGTTTCTTTATCTTTACTATTCCGCATCTTCTCTTTAGTTTGAATGTATTTATGTTCTTTCTCTATTTTCTTGAGATGGAATCTAAGATCATTAATTTTCAGCCTTTCTTTGTTATGATGGATGATGTTAAAGCTACATATTTTCTCTGGGGGGTGCTTTAGCATCATCTCACTAATATGATATTTTATTATTTTTAAATAAACAAATATTCTGATTAATATTACATTTTCTTCTTGGGATCAATAGTTAATTGGAAGTATGTTTTCTTAATTTCTAAACATATAAGGTTGTGTATTTTTTATTATTAATTTCCAACTTACTTCTACTATGGTCAGAGTATATTTTCTGTATAATTCAGTTGTTGGAAATCTTTTGAAACTTGTTTCATGAGACCAGCATATTATTACATTTTGTATATAATCTTCAGGTTCTCGAAAAGAATATATATTTCATGCTGTTGTTTGTGGTGTTTTTTGTATGTCAAATGTGTCAAAAATGTGATTTGAGTTGGTTCATTGCTCTATACTTTTTTTCATGTTCAGTCAGTTTCTGAGAGGAGTATGTTTATATTTATTTATATGATTTTGGATTTGACTCTCTTTTTATTTCTCTAATTTTTAAATTACATGAAATGGAGATATTATTAATTGCTATGGATATGTTATAGCTTCCCTGTGAATTGAAACTTTGATCATAATGGACTCTCTCTTATCATTAGTATCCTCTTTGCTATTAAATACTATTTGGCCTTAATCCAGTGATATGAGGTATATTTTTGTCATTATATGCATGTTAATTTCCTAGCCATTGACAAACTGTCTAAATTTTCTATTTTATGTGTCTCTTAAAGCAGCATATATTTTCTTTATACTCAGATCTGATAATCTTACTTTTATTTGGAGAGTTATTCTAATTTCAAGTAATATAATTACTCATAGATTATTTTCAAACTTCCATGTTACTCTTCATCTTATAATGATTCCAGATGTGTTATTTTCTTTCTTAAAGTCTCATTGCTTGCCTTCCTTTATGATTGGATGCTGCATTTCTTATGATTCTACTTCCCTGTCATAGATATACACTTGAGGTTGTTTAAGACGTTACCCAAGGTTTAGGACATACTTCATTAACAATCAAAGTCTAACATGAAGTTTTATTCCTATCCATTCCTCTCCAGTAAAAAGACTTTAGAACTCTTTAAATACATTTACCTCTTTGCTAATATATACACTATTATCATCATATATTTTAGATATTATATTTAAAGCCTAACAAATGATATAATTTTTCTCATGCCAGAAAGAGGGCCCCTAGAATTTCCTTAATTATGAGAATGCTATTGATGAATTACATATTACACTAGAGTTTTTGGTCAAAAATATATATATTAAGCATCTCTAGTTGTCCTCAGTGAGAGTGTTGCTCCAGATTACTTTATATATTATTAGTATTAATATGAATTTCTGAGTCAGCGAGTGAAATCACAAAATTCTCAAATTCCCCTGAAATTCCCTCACTATTATTAAAATCAGTATTTGCTGATCTTCCTAAAATATTTCTTGGTAACCTCAAAATAACCTTCAAGACAATATGCCCATTTGTCTCTGATCATTTAGGTTTCTTCTGTGCACTTTTTGTTACTTTCTTCTACTGGTCTTTCACAGATTACACTTAAAACACTCAAGCTTTTGTATTGATTCATCTATTTTAGCTTTCAGAGAAGCTGGAAACGAAAATACTCTTCCTCCATTGTCATGTTTGGTTTTTTTTCTCTGGGAAAACATTGATTTTTCTCCTTAGCGTTCCTAATGGAAGCATGATTCCGTTTTTGTTTATTTCCTTGTTGATAGACTGTGGTAGTGTCACCGAGAATTCCAATACTGTTCTGGGAAGCACTAGCAGCTGCCACTGCAGACTGTAGGGAGGCTTGGTGAAGTCTAAAAGCTGTTTGCTAAAAAATGAATTAAAAATAGGTATTAAAGACCAAATGACAGTTTCTCGGCACAACAAAATCCCAACTTTCTATCCAAATTAATTAAAATATTCCATTTTGTTTATATCCATAAAAATATCTTGCAATTAAATAAACCTGTCATATGTTTAACTGTAGTTATGCAATTCTGCTATATACTCTTGTGGTAAGAATTTTAGCATAAAAAGAAAGCATGCATTTTGACTTCTCCTAAGTATCTTTAAAACACTCAAGCCATATCGCTGTTTCCATCAAGAGCTTGCATCTAATAGTATTCACTTTAAAGTATTCCAGGGGCCAGCTCCGTGGCCGAGTGGTTAAGTTCGCGTGTTCTGCTGCGGCGGCCCAGGGTTCGGATCCTGGGCGCGGACATGCACCGCTAGTCAGGCCACGTTCAGGCGGTGTCCCACATCCTACAACTAGAAGGACGTGCAACTAGGATATGCAACTGTGTACATGGGGGGGTTTGGGGAGATAAAGCAGGAAAAAAAAAAAAAAGAAAGATTGGCAACAGTTGTTAGCCCAGGTGCCAATCTTTAAAATAAATAAATAAATAAAGTATTCCAAAACAGAAAGGATAATTCTCTAATAGTTACTGTGAACGTGGGTCTGTTCTTTGGTAGTTTAACTCCTTGTTGCAAATTTCTTTTTAAAATATTGGCAACTTCAACTTTCCATTCAAAGCTGTGTACACGAGTGTATGTGTGTATGCGCACTTTCAGCTGAAGTTCTCTTGAGTAATTACTTTTAGATCATTAAGGAAGAGGCAATATTCTAAACTGCACTCACTATTTCATATAAATTAACCTTATTCCCATTGTTCTAAACATGTTTCCCAATATCCCTTTTTTGACTTTTGTTATATATCAGTGTCTGATAAGTTGCTGAATTTGCAAAAGCTATAGCTTTTTTCCACAAAATCAATTCGGTTCAATTCAATTCAATATTTACTGAGTGCCCACTTTAAAACATAAGTCAGCTCATGTCATTTCTCTGTTCCAAACTCGTCAATATTCTTATTTCACTCAGAGAGAAAAACAAAACCATGATTCCGGCCCATGCACACCTTGTTCTTCTGCTGCCTTCTCTCTTGCTGCGTGACCCCTCACTGACTATTTTCCAGTGTTACTTGCTATCATTCCAACATGCAAGTCCCCCACCTCAAGTCTGCATTTTCTGGTTCGTATTACCTATACTCAATACAGGCATGACTCACTTTTTTTACTGCTCTCAAGCAATCCACCAAATATCACCTTCTCAGTAAGACCCCTCCTGAGCATTGTGCTTAACAGTTTAACTATAAAGACTCCTTCCTGGGCTTTTGCAACATATGAATGAAACACATCATGATCCCTGCTTTCTTGGACCCCAGATATGGAGGTGGTGATCTAGGTAGACAACCAATAACAGATGTTGTGAATAAATAAATTTTACAGAATGTTAGAGTGGAAATATGCAATGGAGATGAGAGGCAGTAAAATGGGTAAAGGAGGATTCAGACCCTCGGAAGCAGGGGTGAAAAGAGAGCACAGGTTTCCATATTGAACAAGTGATTGGGGAGTGAGATAACCAAACTCATCATTTCCTTCGTATATATAATATTCCTTGAAAATTTGGTATTATAGTTACGTTTTAAATATATAAGTTCTGCAATTCCATTTCACTGAAAATCTGTGTCACAATTAAATTGAAATACTGGAAACACATTATTAAATAATGAATCATATGTTTACTCTTTCTTAAATTTTTCTTATTTTAACTATATTTTATCATTTATTTCTTCGGAGAATTAAGTAGTTTTATTTATTTTTCCATTGATTTACATCTCGAAGGGAAATATGGCATTCCCTAAGGAATAAGTATAATGGGAGGTAAGGCTGTATTAATTAGTTACCAAGAAATGCACAAGAAACATTCCAGGTTCTTCTTTCAGAAACCAGAGAACCAAACTCATACACTTCACTCTCTACCCAGGTGGAGCCACTCACATATGATGTGCAGAGATGAATGCTTAAGTGAATGCTGGAGGATTTTGGTACAGTAAGTGTAATTTGAGATAAATAATATTCTCTATTATATGTTATTTCTGTATCTTACAATGTTATAACCATAAAAACCCCCTCTTCCACAGTACAACTCTGAAATACTTTCTGTTTTCTTGAATAAAACACCATTTGCAAACCCCGCCCCACCCCAAATCTGCCTGGTGGATCAGAAAAAGCAACATTTGTGGCAATACCGCAAGAGAAAAAGACTGTATATGTTTCAGTACACCTCAAACCTTAAGGCCTTTTATAATATAAGATAAAGGTAATGACTTTGTCAAAATATTTATGGAACCATCAACTGCAGTCAAATGCCAGTTTGACGCAAAGATTAGCTAATAACAGAGATAGATTGACAAAAGACCTGGCTCAGACAGCTACATAATCTATCTAACCACCAATAGAGATTTTCAGCCAGGTTGGTGATATAGGGTTTACAGAAGAATTTTGGACTTATACCAAGTAAAATGTGGATATGATATTTTGATATGCTTCACAGTTTTGAAATGACTATCTGGAGTCATATTCAAATCTCCCCTATGAATATCCAGGGATAACTAAGGCAATCACGAAAAGAAAAAGATCTTGCACCTCACCGGATGTCAACAGATTATTATAGGTCCACAATAATTAATACTGTGAGGAAATGATACTACGATAGACAAAGTGTCAAGTGGCCTACGGGAGGCCAGAACTAGGCACACAGGTGCATGGTCACGTGGCATGAGACAGGGCAGTGTGGAAAGGGGGATCTTTACACTAAACGGCGCTTGATCAACTGCATGCCTGTGTTCAAAAGCAAGAGGAGAGAATGGAGGGGGAGGAATGAAAAAGAAACCAGGAGACAACACCACACCTTTATAAAAATTATTTCCAGACAGATCATCAATTTAACTATGAAATATACAATAATCATGCCTCTTATAGATAACATGGGAGAATTTAAGAAATTAAGTTAGGGAGAATTTCTTAAGCTCTACTGAAGCATCACATAACAAAGCTTTAACCATTAATTTAATAGAGATAAATTGCACTATATTAAATTAGAATTTTGGTTCATCATTTTAAAAGAGTAAAAACACAGACCACGTACTGGAAGGTAGTATCTGCAACACTTATAATGAACAAAGGGCTGGATCTATAGTACACAGAGAACTAAGCACCCAATAGACCAAAGAACTAAGTATCCATTAGAACAAAGTCATCAAAAAATACAGAAGAAATTTGGATGGGCATTTCAGAAAAAACACATTTAAATAAACAATGAACAAATGAACTTGTGTAATGAAAATTTTAATCTAAGCAGTCTGAATTCAGGTCAGAGACGCAATTACTATTTTATTCCTCTTTCCATTGGTTTGTCTTCTATTTCTATTGAATGGTTTTTTTTTCTTTTTAACTTGTTTTATTGTAGATTAGAAATCATATCTTTGCTTTCATTAATTATACATTTTCCAGTTTGTTTTTCGTCTGTCAAGTTTTTATAAAGTTCTGATTTTGTAAAAATAACGCCGATGTCATTTCTGCTTTTTCCTTTACCCTTATTTCATATGAAAATAATGTTGGTAGCCCTTGCAATTCTGTTAGGCACATGACTTGGCATCACCCTTTTTGATAGAAGAGTTCACACACATAAAGCCTTCTATCTGAGCATTAGGGATATTGTAAGAATTAAATGACCAAACATATGCACAAGGCCCTTTAATAGTGCCTGGACATAGTAATTGCTTCATAAGTGCTAAATATGCCTCCGAGGCGTTCACTGTATGAAGCCACATGGTCCATCTGAGGATGGGAATCTTCATTCTCCCCAGGAAGAATGGGGACTGGGCTTTTGATTTCTGTACTTCCCACATTAACAGTTCTGTTCTTTGATATTTTACCAATTGTAAAAACCATCCAAGCTTATTGAAAAACTTAAATTTTCTGAAATTTATTAAGAAGCAAATGAAAATCACTTAAAATTTAACTATGCTGAATTAATGGCAGCCTTTTCACATGTATTTTTTACGTACATATATAAGTGTATACAGATAGGTACATAGGTAGATAGATAGATAGATATAAAATATAAATTCCAAATTACTTTTTACTGTGCTATGGATTTATCTAGAAGAGATCTTCAGTGCAGCTGAATAGTTACTTACAATGTTTAAACTTTTAGTCTGATTGGTCCTCAGTTCTCCTACACTCACCCAGCGCTCACTTGGCCCCTCTTTCAAGATCCAGCACCTGACAATCAACCAACCACGTGCCCCATGCACCTGCCTGGGTCTCAAGTACCTGGTGGGCTGAATGGGCCAAGGTCTGAGGTCTGAAGACAGTGAGACAGTAACGGTGGTGCTGGCACCACAGTGAGCAATACGCATGTAGCCCCATAAAACAGCAGCACCCACCGTGGGCCAGCTCTCCCTACAGTGATCCTTGATTGGGTGCTGAGCGAAAATGGCATGCTGGACTCTGAGAAAGCCAGAGGGAAAGGGAAATCAAGTAAGTGGCTGCTGCAGGTCCTTCTGGCATGGAGGACACTCGTGTTTTTGGACGGTGCCATGGCAACCAGAAAATATTTGCCCCTATTAAATTCCATTCTCCATTGAAGAAGTCTAGGTGATGAAAATCTGCAGAGAGCCCACCAGACATAGGTATTAATGTTTAGTTAATGTGGACACAGCTATTGTTCTGAGGCAGGCACCATGCTGAAGCTAAATTAACTTATTTGAGAACTGTGAAAGCAGGCTAACATTGTCTTCATCTTGCATACAAAGAAATGGAAGCAGAGAGGGGTGACTCAAAGTTAGGCATAGAGGTGTAGCTTGGCAACAGAGTTTGCATGCTTACATTCCACCTCACATTGCCTAATGGATGATTTATGTGGATAAATGATCATTCTTATTAACTACTTGTGAATAAAGTCAATAATGGGCATATTAAATATGTAAAAGTTATATCATTGAAGGGTCAAATTGTTTTAATACAATTGTTAAGTTAACAGAAGTTGAGAGAAACTTCACTGATTTTGAGAGAAATTTGATGTGATCAATGACAACCAATTTACTATTGAATCATTAAAAAAGTGAGTGCAGTTTCACATATCAAATTGTTGCCCAATACAGGGAAATGTTTAATTAGGGACATTTACCTCAAATAAATATTCAAACAATTTATTTTAAAAGTCTACAAATAATTTAGATATTATGAGAATAATTTGATGAATAATTTGCACTAATATGTCACTTGATAAAGTTTTTTCTTATACTTATTTAATAAAACAGCACATATTTAATTTTGATACATTTACATAAATTTACATTCCTTTACTTGTTTTATGTTTTGAATATTATCACTAGATGTATCATCATTTATTCAGCTATTTCCCTATGATGGGTATTAGTTCGATTCTATTTTTGATACACAGAACTTTAAGTACATGTGCTGATATTTATACAGAATAGATTCCCAACAGTGAAATTGTTGGGCTGAAATAAATACAATTTTAGCTGTAAAGTGTATTATTGAAGAGCTATTTACAAAGTGTAACAATTTACATTTCCAAGATAATATATCAGAGTGCCATGATGCTAACATCCCCCTTGGCAATATTTTCCTTAAGTTATTTCCAGTCAGACAAGTGGGAAATAATATCCCATTGTTATTTTAGTTTATATTTTCCTGACTACTTGGGAGTTAGAATATTATTCACATACTTATTTAAAGAAACTACTGTTGGGATTCAGCCGTTCTTGCATTTCTATGGCACCCCTGATATTTCCTGTCACTTTCCCTTGAATTTATGGAATCCTCTACCATTTCTTCCCCACTCCTGTCATTGTAGTATTTCTAATGAATTCTGCAACCAGTCCTCTTATTTCGGTTAACCTTCCAGGAAAAATCTAGGAAGAGTATTCTCATATGTCTTCTATGAACCTCTTCTTCCTTCCTTCCTTCCTTTCTTCTTTCCTTCCCTCCTTCCTTCCTTCCTTCTTTCCTTCTTCCCATTCTATTCTTTGTGTCTGGTGTGTTTTTCTCCAGGCTTTCAAGCCTGTAAATGTTAATGAGCTTTTGAGACTGGATAGCCCATATTCCAAATACAAAGTCTTTCTTTATTTATTTTAGTGTCTGTGATTTAAAGAATAAGTCTCTTTCTTATACATGGAACTTCCTTTCTCTATAGGAAGGGGTAAGAGGTCTTTGCAGAAATCAAATTATCAGCAAGTTTAAGCAAAATTGAGACTGAAATCTTTCTCATGGATAGAGCCATGAAAAATTCCTTTGTGACTTTAGCAACAATAGAATATAAGAGACTTGGGACAAATGGCAAAGCGAAAACTGCTGGCAGTTGAAATAGGTAATTTAGACACTTTTCAAAAAGTTTCTCTCTAAAACTGTGGAAAAGGAGTTAGAATGGTATATTGAAACATGCTAATGGGGTAGTGAAGTGGAAACCATCAGAGCAGACATACACAGTTTACATAAAAGTGCTCCATTGCAACTTAAATGATTGAAATCAATCTAAGCAAGCTTAATCTAAGAAATATTAAAATAACCCTAAGAAAGATGCTAGCACTAAAGAGTTTGTAATGTGAGGAATCTGTAGAAAACTAAAATCATTTAAGCAAATGTTGAACTTCCAACCACAGCCCAGGAGGAAGTTTACCCTCCCCGAGGACATCACTGTCCATTTAGAGATGTGCTCATCGGCTCAGATATCTTTGTGCTATGAAAGAGGTATTTAAGACATATTTGATCTATTGACATATTCTCAAAGCAAACTCTGGTTTGCTTTGACTCAATTTGATTTCTGGAAGGAAGTGAGACAGAACAGGTACATGAATGTCCAATCAATATTGACAAGAGTAATACTTCTAAGTTTAATACACATTTACGCTTCAGTTTTTTAATTACTCCCATAAATATGTGTGAATAACATGAACCTGCATCTGAGGGATATTAACAAGCTGGCCATATTGAAGTCTTGGTATTAAAATGATCCAGCTGAGGCACAATTACAGACCCGTTATATAACCCTCTCCACATCAGCATCATTCTTTCAGACCAGACTAAAAATTGTCCATTAAATTACTACCACTTCATGAATGTTCTCTGTAAAATTGAAAGCATTTCCACATTAACCTGACAAAATATTATTGCTCTTCAATGCAGAGATTAATTTGTGACTGTCCTTAAAACATCAGTTAATAAGGGTGATATGCTTGTTAAGGTCCCAATACCAATACAGCCAAGTCAGACAGTTAAAGAATTATTAATTAGTTCATTCAGCAAGTTTTTGTTGAAAATGTACCATATGATGACAGAAATACAAAATAAGTATAAAATGGTCAGTGTACTGTAACTCAAGTCCAGGAAAGTGAATATAGAAGCGGACACCTGACAGATCATATATGGAAATAGAACTCTGAATCACAACTTTAGTAGCAAGTAGCCTGGCAAACCAAACCCCAACCTCTGCAGAGATTATCCCATAAAGACCAGGACCTGGTCAGGGCTGAGTCAATGAGGGTGAGCTTCTCTACTTGGAGCCCCTCCTTCCTTCCCTCTACCTGCCTGCTTCCAACCCATGATCAACCAGCGAAAGCCAAACACATTCCCCAAATCAGACACATAGAATGTTCTGCTTCTAGTTATCTACTCCCAACTTCCCCAGGCCCACATCCTCCAATCACAGGATATCTGATCAGGTTATCAGAGAGGATGATGGCATGTGTCTATTTCAGAAGTGTGTGTCCCTCTTTTGTGCTTCCATAGGAGTCTGCATTTCTGTTTCAAATGTGGGTCCTGGTCTAGACTTCATTCTTCCCTGGGATGGAAAACTTGCCCAGCTTGTCTCTGCACACTCAGAACTTGTCCCCAAGTGCTGCCTCACACACTGGTGATATTTAATAAGTGAAGCTGAAAAGAACAGAATATCCCAGCAGGTGTACACAGAAGAGGGATTAGATTGGGACATGAGAAGTTTTGTAGACATTCAAAGACAGAGTCTAGTGGCACAGTGTTTCTCTCTAGAAGGTGAGGATCCTAAAGGCTTTCTCTACGATAGGAAGTAACAAAATAAATCAGAATTTTAGGAAAATTTAATGGTTCAATGAATTGGCAAGAGAAGAGATTAAAAAATAGGAGGAGACTAGGAGAAAGGTAACAGTTCTCTAGGTGTGAAATAGTGAAGGCACTGGTAAGGGAAAGGGAGACAGTTACTAAGAGGTTTCCATGGAAGAACGAACAGACATGAAAACGAATGGCTTCGCAGAATGTATTGAGATTGTTTGTTGAAAACAAATCATATAGTTGTTATAAACTACTGTAACTTTATCTCTTGATTTTTGAGGAAAAGTTTTAAATTCCAATTATTTTATGGGACCCACTTTATATTCCCTTGAAGATATCTTTAAAATGCAATATTTGAGAAATACTTAGTTTTCTACTTCTTTTTTAATTCATTTTTGTTTTTTGAGGAAGATTAGCCCTGAGCTAACATCTGCTGCCAATCTTCCTCTTTTTGCTGAGGAAGACTGGCCCTGAGCTAACATCAATGCCCATCTTCATCTACTTTATATGTGGGATGGCTGACACAGCATGGCTTACCAAGCAGTGCCATGTCTGCACCTGGGATCAGAACCGGCGAACCCCGGGCTGCCGAAGCGGAACGTGCAAAGTTAACCACTGTGCCTCGGGTCCCTCCCCTCTATTGTTAAATTTGGAAGTTCAGTGACAAAACTGGGGTTGAAGAAACCAAATGTGTATCATTTTCAGAAGCAGCAAAACCTTTTAACTTCTACACATTAGCTAGGCTTCAAAAGCAAAATATTTATGTGAAAGCCAGAAAAGTATCATTGCTACTGTCCCTTTATATCCTAAAGCAGAGAACAGATAGTAGGGACCTTCAAGACCCAGACTTCTCCACTGTAGAAATTCTCTATAATTCATTGTTATACTGGCAAATATGGTAAAGAATAAAATACTTACCTCTATAATGTTGCCCATCTGACAAAACCGGTACCTCAACCTGACATCGCTCAGCAGGAAATAGTATCCCACTTCTTTTTTACAGGACATAATCTACGCAGATATTTCTTCTGTGCTTATAGCCTCTCTAAATTCTTCAGTGAAGAAGCAGCTATGAATTCATTATCAGTGATAATTAACCCAGATAGGATGTGATTTGGCTACTTATAGGGAAAAAATGCATTCAAGTAAAGCTCATGATCTGGGTAATTTAGAAAGTTACCTTTAATAAGATAAAGCTTCTTGCTCTGGTTTCTGTCAGCATAGAAAGAGGTTGATTGCAAGTTTAAATTGTTACTGAACTGATTCTCTTGAAGGATTTGATATTGATTTAGCCTGGAGTAGCTGCTATTCTGAACGTTGTTTTATTAAAACAGAATGCTTCCTCTGTCAGACTCAATAATTTTAATAACAAATTTTAGTCTCCCTAATCATATGTGGGTATACATATATTTTTGAAAATTGGCAGTTCTATCAAATACAATAGAGAAAGTCCTTACTAGGAAAATCCTTCTAGTCAGAATAATTACTGTTAAATGCGAGGCATTAAATATCATTAATAAATTATATAAAATATATCATTAAAAACACAATTCATTTTACAAAAAAATGAGATCTTTCAAGTTAAATTAAATGATAGAATATTTTATTCTGAGTACTATAGAAATAACTTCACAATTCTATATTACAAAGAGAAAAGGAGAAACATAATTAAGTAGAGCTAGAAACGAAACACTATGACTTGATTAGCTGGTGATTCTGTATACTATATTATCCTTATTATAATATGTCAAAGCATAAAGAAATAATAAAACTGAAAAATGGGGTTTAAATGGTTAAAAATAAAAAAAATAAATAAATTCAAGCTATCCTAAATGACCATCAGTTTCTAGTTCAAAAAATCCTTTAGGTGTTTGCTATTCACATTTTCTTCCAGAAATATTTTTTACAAATGGTAGATATATTTCCAGGCCAGTCCATTTAACCTATAATGTAGTTTAAGAGAGTGAATTTTATTGGTCTGACTATGGACCGTGGGAGCAGGAGGCAAATAAAAGAGTACAGAATAGAGAGAAACAAAAGCAATATAGTAGCTTCCTTTTCGATTTTATTTAATTTTATTTTTCCTTTCTGTTTCTAGCGCTGGCCTAATGTCACATTTTGAAATTCATACATTTTGGGGCATTCTTCCTTTTGTAGATTCCCTAGAATATTTATATAAGTGTCATCCTCAACAGTACATTATAGCAACATGATCGAGTGTGCCATACCTTTCAACAGTACCCACCTACAACGTTTATTATGGTATCTGTAGTATCTTCAAGGCATCAGGAAGGAGAGGAAGAGAGAAATACAAAAAAACAAAAGTATATAACACTCATTGAATACCTAATAGGTGTTCTAATGTGTGTATGCCTGTGTGTGTGTGTGTGTGTGTAACTTCACAGTAATCCTCAAATACAGGTAATGCTATTCTTGGTTTACTGGAACTCTGTTAGAAAGTTTTATAACTTGTCTGTAATGAGAGAATATGCTGGAAACTAGAAAGAAAAAACCTTTATGACTCCAGACACCACATTTCTTTAACTATATATGAATAGTTGTAAATATATAAAAGTACATATGGGTGTATGCACATATGAGTAAGTGATACGAAGTTGGGCCTGCCCAGTGATGCAGCAGTTAAGTTCACACGTTCCACTTCAGTGGCCCAGGGTTCACTGGTTTGGATCCCGGGTGCAGACATGGCACTGCTTGGCAAGCCATGCTGTGGCAGGCGTCCCTCATATAAAGTGGAGGAAGATGGGCATGTATGTTAACTCAGGGCCAGTCTTCCTCAGTCAAAAGAGGAGGATTGGCAGCAGATGTTAGCTCAGGGCTAATCTTTCTCAAAAAAAATTAAAAATTAAAAAAATTGATGTAAGTGATATGAGGTCCCCCTTCAGTTTAGAAGACAAAAGGAGAGAAAGCAGGGACAATTGTCTGTATGGGGCAATTTTAGTTATATCCTGCCTTTCAAAAGCGTGAAGTCCCAGTTCTGTATCTCCCATAATTCACAAAAGGATAGTCGTCGATACAGGTTAGGAAGCTCATTATAAAAGCTGAAGTGTGTGGTCATCTTTCCGAAACCTCCTCCTTCCTGGAGCTGCACTGAGCAAAAGCCTGAGAAAGTATCTCTCATCTTGTTTCAAACAATAAATGTTGAAACCTGTCATTGTGGTAGATGGCCTCTGTGCACTCAGAAACTTATTAGCACTTTTTATTCATGCACCATCAAAGTGCACCAAGTACCAATAAAAGCCTGGGGCACCTTCAGCGACAGTTGTGTTTTCTGTTGAAAGCAGTTTTATGTCCAGAAAATTCCATCTGGAAGATAGACCATGACATCACATCCAGCACATAGCTTTATTTGTTTGTGTGCAGTGTGCACTGCGCTAATATCTCCCTCCCCATTCTCTCCTCATCCTATTCAGAGAAGTGAAACATACCTTCTCCTATATATAGTGTAAAAAAGAACTGATTTGACATCAGGAAACCAGTAGCTTAATTCCATCTCTGCCACTATCCAGAGGTGTCAGGTGGCAGACAATTTCCTTCATTTTCTGCACTTGACATAACTATGAAGTGCCTCCGTCCTTGGAGTAAAACAGAGTTGAGTCAGCTATAAGAGTTGCAGCAGAAAATCAGTGAAGAATAGATTGTTCCATGAGGAACTGGTTGACTGACAGAACTCTACCAAACTAGCTTTTTAGCCTGCTGTCCTGTAACTGCTACCTCAAATATGTCCTTGCTAGCCTCTCTTCTCGTGTGACACCGTCAGCTTCAAGATGAGGTGGTATAGTCCAACTTTGAGTAAATAATTCACTGCGATTGTAAACCTGGCACCTGATCTGCTGTCCGTCCTGCAAAGTTACCTCTTCCCTCATGTACATTATAATTTTCATGATGCTATGTTTTGCTTATATAAGAAATTCAAAAGCAAATGTAGTAAAATATGAAAGTCAATTTCTTTCCCATCCTGGACTCTAAGACCCCCAATTTATCCATCCAGTATATTTTTTTGGATCTATCTATCTATCTAAAGTACATAACTTAAGCATTGTCTAACATCTTGACTTTTGACTCCAATAATACACCATAGCAATCTCACCATACCTGAATTTACAAGTTTACTTTATTTTTTTGAATGGCTGTGTTATGTCTCGTTATACTGACATCGTAATTATCTACTTGCTAAATTACTGATAGAATTTTACAACATCTCCGATCTTTTACAACGACTATGCCACAAAGACTTATGTACACACCCATATACACATGAGTTGGAAAAAACATCCACAAACAGAATTTCTGGATCAAAATTTAAGTGCATTTTCATTATTCTTTGCAAATTGTGTCCATTACAATCTATGATAAGTTTTCTCAATAGGATAAGCTGTGGTGTGTTGCTGATAAATAAAGTCACGTTAGTTGGATGAAAGCAGCAGAGCATTGTGTGATGGCACTGGATCTAGCTTCAGAACAACTATATTTAAATACTACCTTTGCAATTCAGTGGTGGATTAATTTGAGTTAAGACATTTAGACTCCCTTGCTTTTAGTCTCCTCAACCATTAAACAGATAGTCATAAAAATGCCTATCTGTTAAATTCTTTTAAGTGTTCAATGAGATAATCTTTGCTGAAAATGTTTAGAACACTGTGTAATATACGAGTCCTCAATAAATTTTAACAGCTACCGCCATCACCATCATCACCATCATCATCACCATCACCCAGAGTTCATCTGTACCCAAACCTCAACTGTCTGTCTGCCTAACAGCTTTGTTTGAGTGATGAGTTTATCCTTACATTGCTAAGTAATATTTTTTATTTAGAGCGTTGATTTTGAGCAGGTTTTATTAAGTTGTGCAAACCATAGGAGCATATGGCTCTAATTAGACTTGATTATGATGAAGGAGGATTGTTTAAGAGGTCAGTTAGCACCCGTTTAGAGGTTATATACTTTATAAATGCAGAAAAAGCGTAACTCCCTAAGATACTGCAATAAGACCAGGCTCGGTAGAGTAGGCATATCACTATTCGACAGTATTTATCATATTGGCATTACTACTTAGCTACAGTTGCAGAATTACCACAAAGATTCCATTACTGACAACAAGGTGAAATATTGATAGAGTAATTAGTTTTCTGCACCATATGTTCTGATTTTTGCACATAGTTATTACGCAGCACAGATTCCTGGGAAGATGATTAGGAGAGCAGGCACAACAGCAAGACGTAAAGTTTTTGCTGGAAAGAACCATAGCCTTCCCCAACACGACCCAAAGAGAAGCAAGTTAATTTCCTACTGCATCAGTAATCTTTGATGTAATATGATGGATTTTCAAAGAATGTGTGAACCTGGCTGGGAAGAAGCAAGTGAACAAACTTCTCTCTTTTGTTGCTTGCTTTCTTTCATTTTTCCCCTTCTTGTCAGCCTAGTTGCTAGTTGTCTTTGTGAGTGATAATGAACACCAGCGATCGGCAGCCAGGGACGGTGCTTTGTCCTCAGCAGTGATGTGAAAGCATAGTCATGGGTCATCCCTGCACATGTTTTATAGCAACGATCCTGGTCTTTATAAATATTTGAAGACATAATTATGCAAGAGGTTGTAAAATATTTTGAATTACTGAAGTTGTTGCTTTTAAAATGCCCTTCCCTCTAGAGCTCCTGGCTGACCCGTAGGCAATCTGGAGCTGAAGAATCCCGCTCACCACACCTGATTCTGCTGCCTCACTGAGGTGAGAAATAAAGAAATTAAGTAGTAGTTCAGCACAGGAAGGGAAATGACATTTAAGGAAAGGGAGGAAAAACTTTCTTTTGCTTTCTCAAGAACCTCATATATTAAAACTTGCTACGTAGATCAGTATCAGGTACCTGTTTGAACCATTATAATTTCTTGTTGAAAAATAAATGACAGATTATACTGTCTGCAGGTTGACTCTTTTTTCTTTTTCTAAGAAATACCAAATCACAAAGAGGCATCTTATCTCAAAACTGCTGTGTCAGTGTCAGTTTATTTATGACATAAAGCCATCCCGTGGACCCCCCTCCATCACTGGAGGGCCAGTACAAACACCAATCTTAAGTTTATAAATGTGTTCGTGGATCTTAACTTTATACATATGTGCGTGGCTAATTGTGTTTTCTAAACATATTTACACTGTAAAATGTTTCTACACTGTCATTATTACTAAGCATTTGTTCTTGATAATCTAAGCTCTTTGGAGAGTGCAAGTGGAGGTGGAGGAGGTGAGACCGGGGAGAGGCAGATGGAGCAGTAACTGCCTCAGACCCAATGCCATACTGAGGAGCCCCTCGAGAATCTTGGGTTTTGCCTCTGTGATGCCTTTCCCTCGAGAAAGGACTAGTGTTTTCCGGGGCTTCTCAGAAAGAACATATCAGTGTTGCTGCAGAAACAAGACAATTGCCACCCGTCACAGTGAATTAAAGAAGATACCACCTGGAATGAGCAGCTTTTTCTGTTAAAGGAAAAGGGTGAAAGGAAAAGAATGATTGTGACACACCATAAATATTTCAGTCTAGGGTTAGACAGAGATTTTTATCCTTTTTTTAAAATCAATTTACTCATCTTGTTACCAGCTCTCACCTAATATCAACCCTGATACTGGATCCCCTACAGTGAACCCAGCATATATGGGTTAAAACTAAAAGCACACCTTTCCAGTTCCCTGGTTCTTCAGTTGCACTCAGATGTAAATGCTTGTTTCTTTAACCTCTGACTCCCTGAGCTACAGAGCCAAATAGAAGTTACAAATTGTTAAAGTCCAAATGGCCTCCCGCTGGGGCCTCCCACTGAAGCCGTGGCTCATCACAGGACCTTGAAATTCTTTTACAAAGAAACTAATGTCCAGAGAATATCAAGAAACTGAAGCTGCCAGGCCCCAATGCCTCAGCTTGCTGATGTCAGAGTCTACCTTCCACCATGCAGATAAACAGTCAAGGAAACTCATCTGAGCAATCCTTTGTCTCCCCCACTGGAGGCAGCCCTGGACACAGGCAGATGGGAAAATGCTGACCAGGAAGTCCATGCCCCCCTCCCCTACCTAAAACACCAAATAAAAACCCCTATGCATTTCTTAATGGGGAGCTAGCAATTTTGGGGGCACTGACTTTTGCTTTACTCCCTCTGCCTGACAAAGTAAAGCCTTTCTTTTTTCACCCAAGACTCTGTTCTTGTTATTTGGATTGGCAGTGGGATCAGAGATGGAACTTTTGGTAAGAATCTTCTTCTTGGGGCTGCCATCTAGCAGTTTGGCAATGGTTTCTTCTATGAAAATGGATATAATGAATTATGTATGCATTGGTTTCCTATTGCTGTGTTGCTGTTTAACCATAAACTTAGCAGCTTAAGACAACACACATTTATTATCTAGACATTTCCACAGGTCAGGAACCTGGGTATGGCTTAACTAAGTTCTCACTAAGCTGCATCCAGGTGGCAGCCAGGGCTGTGATTTCATGAAAGGCTCAACTGGAGAAGAATTCAGACCCAAGTTCCTTCAGGTCGTTGGCAGAAATTATTTCCATATGGTTGTAAGATTCATGGCAGCTTGCTTCTTCAAAACCAGCCAGGAAAAGAAAAGGAAGCTGCTCACAATAGAGTCTTACATATATCTCATCACCTTTACCATATATGAGTGATTAGATGCAAGTCACAGGTTCCACCCACACTTGAGAGGAAATTGTACACATCAGGAGGCAGGCATCCTGAGGGCCAGGTTAAAGTCTGTGCACCCATATAGTGACCTAGACGCCCACTAGGATTGTGATGGAGATATGAGAAGATATTTTATATGAAATAATTATACAATCTAAAATTATAAATGGAGAATAGAGGCACAGGTTGGAAAGATGACCTCAATTCTCCCTCTGAAGAGAGAAGCATTAAAAAATGGATGTTATCATTGTATAACATAGAGTACCTGAAGAAGGAAAGTGATAGATTAACTTAGAAATATGTGAGCAGCTTGACATGGACTAAACAATTGTGCACCCCCACCCCCGCATTTATATGTTGAAGTCCTAATCCCCATGTGATGCTATTTGGATGTGTGTCCTTTGGGAAGTAATTAGGTTTAGATGAGATCATAAGCGCGGGGCCCTCTGCATGGGATTGATGTCCTTATAAGAAGAGGAAGACGGATCAGAACTGTCTTGCTCTCTGCCATGTGAGGACACATCAAGAAGGTTTCCTTCTAGGGCCCAGCCTGGTGGCGCAGTGGTTGGGTTTGCACGTTCTGCTTCAGCGGCCCGGGGTTTGCTGGTTTGGATTCCAGGTGCAGACCTATGTACTGCTTGTCAAGCCATCCTGTGGCAGACGTCCCATATACAAAGTAAAGGAAGATGGGCATGGATATTAGCTCAGGGCCAGTCTTCCTCACCAAAAAAAGGAGGATTGGCAGCAGATGTTAGCTCAGGCTAATCTTCCTCAGAAAAAGAAGAAAAAAGATTTCCTTCTATGAGCAACGAAGAGCACTCTGGCTAGGAACCAAGTCTACCAGCCCCTTGATTTCAAACTTCCCAGCCTCCAGAATTGTGAGAAATAAATGTCTGTTTTTCAAGCCAGCCAATCTATAATATTTTGTTAAGGCAGGGCAAGATGACTAATATACCACCTGTATTTTTTCTTCTGTATTATCAAATTTGGGTTAAAATCTCATCACTGTTTGTACATAGACTGCTGAACTAGATTTTAGCTATTAAATAATATAAAGCAGTAGATTTAAACAATGAATCATTTCCCCTAAAACTCCTTGAAATTAAAAAAGTAGTTATGCTTTATAAGACAATTTATTTCCCAGGCATTTTTTCCTGCACATATCAAGCATGTGAGCGGACTTCATTTCCCTCCAGAAAGCTGTGTGCAGTGCGCTTTGAAAAGGCTCATGTGTGCTGCATGTGAAATACCGCGTCTGCATAGTCCCGTCAGCTGCAGAGCCAAATGACGAGAAGTGGTGAAGAGTGCAGGAATAATTGGAATCACAGGAAGCAAAACTGAGGCAGGGAGGCTCTTGAACAGAATTTTACAGTGCTACTCAGGACAGCACCAGTGGAAACATCGCAGAAAAGACATTTTTTCAGGATATATAACTCAAATGGAGTCGATAATTATTTAGAAAAACAACTAGCTTTAAGGGATGGCTTATGTATTAAAATGTAAAATAACAAGTGATTTATACTGCCACTAAATAGGTTTAAATATGTGTGTATATCCATTTATTGATTTTCTTCACTTGCACTAAATGAATGCCCACTGCACGTAAGCTGTGTGAACGGTTTGGAAGCGTATATAGCAATGCATGTGGCCTGGTTTCTAATACCAAGGTGCTAACACCTATTCAGACATTCACATAAACAGGTTTATTCCTACTCACTTTCTGACTGAAAGTGAGAGAAACCATCCACGGGAGACGTGGAAGGTTGGCATTTTGGATATTTCTGTGCATAGATAGTCTTTTGCTTTCTTGATTATTTCCAAACCATCCGGGGATACTGATGAGCAAGTGCTCTCATTTATTTACTTGGAAAGTTACCTGTCTGTAATTGGGAGTCTCGGGCAGCATGAGGATGAAGGGACCTTGAGGATAGAGCTGGGGAGCACAGCGAAGGCTCCACTCCAGACAATACGGAAAGCATGCCCAGCGCTGTCCCCATACCACAGATGTTCTCACACAAACACACACACGCACACATGCTCCCAACATGTGATTTTCATTTGCTTGTTCCTCTCCCAGAGATTTTTTCCTTTTATTATATGTAGCACAAACTTGTAAACTTGTCTAAGAAACACAGATATTCACTATAGCTCAGGAGAAAAAGAAAATACTTCTTTGCTAGAGAAAAATTATCTTCATCACATCAGAGGCAATGTGGTTAATGGAGAACGCCCTGAACAGAAAAGATCTGCGTTCAGCCCCGCCTCCCATTGATTGAGGGGCTTTGTCTGGATCTGTCCTTCTGCATCACAAACAGTCCACGGAGAATGCAACAAAAAATACAGAGATTTTATTCAAAAGAGCGTAAGTGTAAAAGAAATGGGTTATACTTGTCAGGGTTTACATACATCTTAAAAATCTATCCCTGGAATCTTAGAGAAGCCCCAAAAGTTTAGGTAAAGAACTTCAATAACCTTGAGTTCTGCAAGGCTTCTATCCTGTGATGGGGTCTCAGCTGTATGAGTCCTTCCTTCTCAAAACAGAACAATTTGAAACATGTACAAAGAAAGAGTAAGGCCCAGATCCTTGGTTTTAAACATGGTTTGGCCCTGAGGTGAAAATATTTCTGAAACCAGCGAGACTTACATAGCATCATCCTCTGCGGGAGAATTCCCAAGATGAGATCTGGCATTTAAGCATCCAGGCCATCATGTGGTTAGATATAGTTGGTGCCAATGAAACACCACTATTATGTATTTCTCTCTGGAAACTAAAAAGCATTTTAACAACAAAAGTGCTTCCATGACATAATGCTGGTCAAAGAAAGAGCTTTAGGCACATTAAAAGTAGTTTTCATTGAATAACAGTTTGAATAGTAAAATAAGTAAAGACCTTTAAACCTTATGCTCAATATATAAATTCTCAGAACTATTAATGGTCTAAATGCCTAGAGACTTATTGGTTTGGTTTAAATTTAGAAAATAAAAATAGTGACTTTAATTTTTTAAATCTGGAAAGCCTTAGTGGCCAGTGTCTTCAAATTTCACGGAACTAAACCAAAATACTTACAGTCTTGAATATTTAATACATCATCCAAAAGTGGGTGCAAATTAGAGCGAGATTATAAATGAGAAATACGCACTTTGTAACGGTCACCATATTGCGTAAGTGATAGTTTTCTTAATCTGATGATTTTTGTTGTTAGTTTCCTTAATCAAGTACATTTTCTCTGACATATTCTCAATAAATTTACATCATTTTTCTAAGTATTAAATTATCTTTCTATATAACTCCAAGCAAAATAAATTGGTTTCTGTAATTTTCATGGGCATTTTAGGAGGAATAAAATCTCTAAATGACAAGTGACATCAGTTGATGCCCAAGTCACTTTTGAAAGTCTTCCACATCATTATTCCCCATGATTGCCAGACGGCTGTCACAGCTGCTTTCAATGTGAAAGGATATCTTAATACTTTCAGACATTGAGTCTATGGTGAATCCTACTCCACTGATATAGTGGAAGAATGAAAAATAGGAAGATCGGAAAATTGGAATCCTCCCAAACCTCAGGCAATTATTAAGTTCCTCAATGCATTAAATTTTTAGATCTCTTTAATAATGGACCCTTCTTTTATAGTCATTCTAATCGATTATTATTATATTATAAAAATATAATTGCCTGGTATATAAAACTAATTTTTATCAATTTTATGTTACTGAATATAAAATATCAGTTAATGTTGAGACATTTTTCGAATACAATATAATTATATTTTATAATAATTATATAAAAACTTCTCCATCTCCAATGTGAAGGAGACAATAAAAGGACATTTTATTTCCTCAGTATAGAGGGGACCAGGGGTATGGTCAGATGCACATTAATTGCAAATTAGCGGAGTAGTCTTACTTCTGACTAAAGAGAGGCCACTAAGCTTCCAGTGTCCTGAGAGGATTAGGGCAGACACTGCTGGTCACCTCCCAAATGTCTATTTCCTCATCTTTCTTACTAGTAGAATTCCAGTTTTGTTTTGGGCAGCATTGTCAGTGGAATAGAATCTTTCAGAAATATTTGGACCTAGAAGTGACTGTATGGCAGTTCTGGCTGCTAAGAAGTGAACTGGAAGTTACTAGAAGAGCTTCTAAAAACCTTACCAACAACTTTTTGTTCATTTCTTTTTTGTGGGGTTTTTGGGGTTCTTTTTTTGATTTTTGCCTCTCCTTCTGGAGGTGTAAAATCATCTTGAGCAGAGAATGAAAGTCACAAGCAAAGTCTGTTATAGCAAAAATACAGACAAATCCTGGGATAGTGATGACACATCAGACTGCTAAGGTTGACAAGTTGCTTTGTGGGAAACAGAAATCCCGTTTTGGCTGAGCCACTCTAGACAAGTTTGTGTTATATGCTACAGCCTAAGCAAACACTCAGTTTCCCAGCAGACGCCACAGTGCCACCCAGAGCTCTCAGTGAACACTTGGTTCATTATCTCCACATCTACTGCTTTGTGTCTGTGTTACTTCCTCAAGTCAGGCAGCCTCAGCCCATCACTGCTAATGAGCATCACGCAGAAACCTGAAGACACAGGCAGAACATTGTATTGCTTAATGACTCATTCTCCTTCAAGGAAGCCTAGGAGGTTGTTGAGGTCTCATCAGGCATTCAGACAGATTGCCACTTTATTATGCCAATGGAGATGATGCCAAGGGTTAATATTACCAGAGGGTTTCCATTTCTCTTTCCTACTTTGCTAGGAAAAACCCTAGAGAGAAGGTAGGATCATAACCTCCACTCCCTGTCACCTGTATTCTGAACCGAATTTGTTGTTTACACATATCCCACAGCTTCATGATACACACATCTGAAACATTAGTTCTTTCTGTGTTTTCAGATGACAGCTAGACATTTAGCCACTCTATTGAGGTCTGAATTGGAGCAGATTATATGTCTCTTCTCCAGGAAAACCTTCCACCAGACATATAGAGATTTAATTTCAAATAAAACCTTTGAGGGGGCTTTCCTAAATTTGAGTAAATAGACAAGTTCCATAATTCTGTGGTGGTGTGTTAAATTGTCTTTTAACCTGATATATAAGATTCATCATATTCTAGGGAAAAGAATCATTTTTGCAATCTTGTAAGAAATAAATTCAACTTTCAGTAAATTTTTATTGTGCCTTTAACACAAACACTTAAGAATTATAAATGTTTATATTATGATTTTTGAAACCCTTGATAAACCTATGGTGAATAATTTTTTCTGTTTTTAAAAATAAATAAAATATATAGATATGTACACAGCATACATATCTTTTTTTTATTGTTTAATTTTTCCAAATTGTAAAATGTATAGGTGGCAATGGGGGAAAAATATTTCTTAGGTACTCTAGATCATAAATTAAAGCCAAATATATATGCTACAATATATATTTTTTATTAAAATAAACTTATTTGAGTATTATATAAATAACAAAAATTATTATTGTTCTGAAAATATAACTAATTTGAAAAATATAAATATTGAGTAGAAATCCATTTTTTTCTGTAGAAGTTTGCGAACAAGATTCTTTCACACATAAGTGTTATCTATATATTCTTTATCTAACAAACAGAGGGTATATTTTCTATTTGGGGTGTATCATTATGCAACAGTTCATTTTCTCAATTTCCCTGATCTTTTTGCTTTTTTAAAAATAGCTATCTGCACCGGATATGAACAAAGTTAAAGGGAGAAGTTTAAAATTTTCACCCTACTCATGGTTATTCGTGGTCCACATTTCTGGAAAGATACACAATACATCAGTAGCATATTTCTTTTCTGTTTTTCCTAAAGTACCAGTGTCTTTAAAGTATCAATATCAATAATTTAGAGTATAAAATATCAATAATAAGTCATTGCATTTTATGAGTTAGGGTTAATAGTGCTAAGAAAACTCTAAAACCATGGGAAATATGGCTTTTTAGCTGTTGAAAATAATGTAGGAAAAAAAATTAAAAAATAAAACTTAAAGGCTACCTAGTGTAAAATACATTTTTCTCTGGTGACTCAGAAATGTAGAGCCATGTAAATTACTAAGTTTACATTTGTAGTTACATCAATTCAGAGCTATGTGAGAATGTCTTCCTATGGTCTAATAAGTAGGAAAAAGAACCAGTGGGAAGATTTTTTAAATAAGCATTACTAATAAAATAGCTTAAAATAACTTTTTCCCTATATGAGCTCTGCCATCTCTAATCTCAGAAAAAGGTTTACCAATGTTAACTAAATTAGTCAGCAATGGAGCCCATTATAACATTTTTAAATGATTAAATTTTGTCCATCTAGCTTCATTTGTCAATAACAAAGCAGGAATATGTTTTATACTGGAAACTACAGACTGATTGACTTATTCTAAACACACCAGATTGTTAATCTTCCCAAAATGTGTGTATTTAACATCAAGCTTTCCATGATCCTTATGTTTATTTTCCACAGTGAAAGACAACTTCACAACTTTTCATACATGACAAAACTCATCATTTCAATCCAAAATAGATAGCTTTTAAAGTGGCAAACACAACCTTAGATTAAACAAATAATACTCTCAAAAATAAAATTCCAGAATAACTAAAAAGCTTCATAAATACAAAAATGTGTCATTTCTTAAAGAACATACTCCCATGTATTCTCTGAATAAATAAAAGCGTAGTAATGTGGAGATTATTAATGTGAATTAATGCATTAAAGTGAAGCACAGATTTACACTGGTTCCTTTTTTTGGTTGAAATAAGTGTTCATCAAGTTCTGTGTTTCAAAAATACCTCTGTACACAGACATTTGCAGTACCTACAATTAAACATATGTCACGGACATTTTGGATGTAAACATATCAAGAAGCTTTACTGGAAATAAAAGTATTGTTCACATATGCTCTTTGATTTTACTGCAAAACCTGCAAAGAGAAATGTCAGTCTGGATGAATTAAATGCTAATTTCTGAAATTGCCATATTATATATAAAACTAAAATTTAAAAAAATTACAAATGAATTACTGATAACTATTCACGAAATTTATGATGTCAGAATACCAAATCTGAAAGGCACAATTTAATCTAAAGGTAGGCAATTATAGACTTGGCATCTATACAGAGCACAAGGTTCGCCTAGGTTCAAAGTGTCACCACTCTGGAGCCTCTCTCCATTCTCAATCAAATCCGCAACCATCCCTTACTTTCTCCTGAAAGCAGAAAGACACACCAAGACACACACACGCAGGTTCATTATCAAATGCACACAATGCTTTCTCTTCCTTTTCCCCATGTGACTGTTCCTTGATAGTGAGCACCACAAAAGTAAATACATTAGTCACTCACTCAGCAATTTCGATTGAGTGAATTAACATTCTCGTAGATATGGCAGCTCCGTGATTTTAGAACACAAGCTGACTCTCCATTTAAGCCAAATCTCAATTTTTTAAGAGGCAGATGATTAATTTACCCATTTAACCAAATATGAAAAAATCAAAATGGCATGGATCTTGCTCTCAAACAGCTCACAGACAAACAGGAGAGAAAGAACTCAAGAAAAAAGATTACTATTAATTTGAAAGATAGACTGTATACAATTTTCTTTGTGAATGTACAGAGAAGGTAAAAGTGAGTAAGTGCTCAACCCATAGTAACAAGATTAATTACCATGTAAATTTTCTGAGAAATACATTGCGTCACGTGCACAATGCCTATAATATACTTAGTAATTTAGTACTCAGTTTTCTGCATTACAGCTTGAAATGTGCTCATTTTCTCCCTGCAACTTCCCACTGGAGATCATTTTCCTGTTCAAGTTAGTTTCCAACTTGAGCACCAGCATTGATATGTCTCTTTTTCCAAACATTCATAGAGTTTGGGCCAATTAAATTTAGAAGCCAGAAGTTTTTATTGCAAAAATTAATTAAAGAATAAAGAACTAGACTAAGAATGAATAGATTGTGAATTATGGATGACACTAGTAATAAAGTAAACCAGAGCTGATTAGAAATAAAACATGCCCCCCTCTTTAGGTAGTATCTTGGAAGAGAATTCTTATTTGGGTTCCTATAAATATATCAACAAATAAAATGTAATGACCAACAAATCATAATTATCAGGTTACCATAGATGCTGACTAAAACAAAACAAAGCAAACAAGCCCAAAATAAAATTAATAGCAATTATTTTCTAAAAATAATAATCACTAATACATATAAAAACTCACCACTTGACTGATATGTTCATATATTCAGTTATAAAAATATGACAGATGGAGAAGAAGAGAAGTAAATCCTGTTGCCCAGTATTACACACACAGTCTCCATTGAAAGACCGTAGCATTCTTATCCAGGGGGCCATGATTCCAAAGCCTCAACTTTATACTATGTTAAAAATTCAAGCAGGGAAAGATTGAGCAAACTGCCCAAGATCACACGGATCACATGGGTAACAAACTGGTAGAAGTTGAACTCAGATTAATATATATTAAAAAAGTAATTTTCAGAGTTAAAGTATTGCGCAGGAAAAGAGAATATTTTGTTAAAAGTTTCCATTCACAGAAAAACTGTCGTAAACCTTTGTGATCCAAATAGCATTTCATCAACACGGGTAGGTCTAAAACTACTGAAAGTATATAAATGCAGTAGTAATGGGTGCTTCAGCATAAGACGCCCTGTTATAAATGTGCTGCATGTACACACACACAAACAAATACATACAAATTGTGTATTCTTCAAAAGAAACTTTTTTTTTTTCAGAGAAAGGATATTGCAGCAAAGAAATGATAGACTACTATCCAGAGAAGATGGCTCTGTACTCAGCCTTCTGAGCACAGCTATAACCCCTGGATGTAATGTAAGCATCACCAAGAGGACTCTGAAAGGCAGTGAGAAGAATGCTAATTGGTTTAGGACTCCGGGATAGAAGAACAACCCAGTGACAGGGCATCTTACCTCCTCCACCCAACAAAAAGAGAACCAGACTGGAAGTTTGGGTCCCCCCTAGCATAGAAGGCAGCCCAGATAGGCTTATTGCTCTCATGGATTAAATAAGGGTCTCTTTGACATCAGGACAGCCTGACAACACTAGCAAGGATGTCAACAGAGAAGCCACTGCAACAAATGACGGGGGAAGCACTCTATTTAGCCACAGAGCCTGAGACTCCTTGCTCCCCACCAGAGCCCCTGGGGTGGGCAGATTCAGCCACAACAAGCCGCCTGCAGAGCAGCCTGTGCCCACCCAGCCTGTGCACAATAGGACAGGAAATGCAGAGTTGATGTCAAGGTCATGAATTGCCTGTAGTAGATATCTGCTGAAGATTCGTTTAAGATATATTTTAATAATGCAAGCTAATATACAAATTGAGTATCCATCCTCCCAAGATCTGCACATTCTCATTCAAATTTTATCTAATCACATGTACCTATATGGAAAATTATAATATTTCAAAAAGATACTATTGTAACTTAATATTCACTAATTATAACAATACAAATTCTAGAAGCACGAGATAGATAATCCATAATAGATAGATAGATAGATAGATAGATAGACAGATGATAGATAGGTAGATAGATATAGATAGACAGATGCTTCTATATTTTGGAGGAAGAAAACAAAGGCCATGTATGTGTGTAAAAACAATTCGCTTTGTTTTGGGCATTATGTAAATGTAACATTTAGATGAGTGAAGCTAAAGAAGAATTTGATGTACTGAAAATGATTAGGGGTGATGTGAGAGGACAATTTTTAATGTCAAACTGTCTTTACATTAAGGGAAATAGTGAAGTAAATTGGAAATCTTCCTATCTAATGAAACCTTATTTCAGGTTCATCCTAAACCATGTGACCCAATTGTACAGTTACCACTAAAATGAAAAGCCATCTATCAGTCTTGGTCTTAGTTCTCTAGGGTGGATTATTTCAGCAAATTAGTTAAATGTGTAACTATATGACAATTCATAACTAGATTTCTATGCCTCCAAAGCCAAACATGTTATTTCTATGGTGATTAGATATCCCATGTACACTGTATTTTGTTGGTTTTTAGATGTCTTATTGGTATGAAAATATTTATAACTATTCCTCTATCTAATAATTAGTTTTAAAGTGCTTATGTATATCATTGAAAAAATAGCTACCATATTTCCAACTATTTTCCACTTGATACACTTACTATTTGTGTTTCTTGCCCTCTCTTCTGGCTTCTCCAGTTTTAACTGAGCATTTTATATGATTCAATTTTCTTACTTTTCTTAGCACATCAATTATACTTTTTAAAAAATTTAGTTTAGCCACTACACTTAAATGACTAAAAAAGTGATAGACACATGTAATAGAGATTATTCTATGATTCATGAAAATTACCACAGGTCAATTATTTCCTTTTGGTGTCACAGGACATAGCATTTAATGCAGAGAAATACGATGCCTGTACATTTCCTTTGGATGAAATGATAAATCCCCTGCGCTTTCTAGATAATGACTAGGAAGAATATCCTGGTCATATAATTTTGTATTTTATTATTTTAAATGAACTTTACAAGTGCCAAAATATACCTATAAATGCAAATATTTTCAAGTCTATTTTGACTAGTGGAAAAAGTAAAGTTCAATATATATAAAGTCTCCATAAATAAGTAGTGAGTCTCTGGTCGTGAAAGAGCTATAATTTTGTCTTTTGAGCAAAAATTCCTAATTCTTCCAGTCATTTAATTCTATTGTATTATTTTCAAATGCATTGTCTCTTCATACTTGTAAGAAGTATGGCTTACATTTCAAAAGAATTATTACTGGGTCTCATTTCAAGAATAAATAAGGGAATTTGGAAGCCCAACTTAAAAGATAAGAATAATGAAATATCTGAATGATTCTTACCTTAAAGTCTTTCTTGGTCCATTGAAGAAAACTGAAATAGTTTATTAAATTCAATTATTTTATATGCATTCCTGACTCCCCCAGTTTCATGTAAGTCAGTGGGTAATCACAGATTACAGACTGAAAAATATTAAAAATCTTAAAATTGGAAGGGATAAAATTTGATTGAGATACAGCAAGGATGGTATTTACTGTAGGGTAAAGGAAACTTTCAAATGTAATTTAAGAGAAGGGCAAGAGAAATGAATAAAGGCCTTATTTTCAATCTACCTGCTAACTTTGTGATAAGACTAATTTCTTTATGAAATTGCTTCACTATTGAAAGTTTCACCTTTATCAAAAGGGGGAAATGCCACCTTATATGATTGTTGAGGGGATTAAATTAGAACATGTATGTAAAGTGCCAAGGAAAGCTGCGATAAATGAGGGCTGACAAAAAAGTGAAAAAAATATATAATTCTAAACCGTTTATCATATGCTCCCACAGTCCCCAGCTGAGAGAGTCCTGAGTATAATATATGAACAGAAGACAGTATCAGAAAAAGGCAAAAGCTGAATAACTGCGAATTAGGGCACAAAAACCACTGTTGGGAGCCTGCATTGGCCCCTAAATAGAGCTGGGATAAAAACAAGCACAACAGCAGCACCAGAAACAACAGCAGAAACAATAATCATAATAGTTTTTAGGTAGAAGTTATAAACAATTTTTGCATACACACATATATATGTGAACATACAGACGAGATGATTTGTCCTTTTTCTTACGTTATAAATATGTTGACTTTCAATTTAAAAACACAGTATTTTTGAAAGACTATCCACTACTCATTTTTACTTGTATATTCATATACTTACTATACTGTGTTGTTCTGAGTTTTGTTGTTTTAGATTATATCTTTTTTAGCAGACGAACTAGAAATTTATGCCTTTAATGAAAATTTTAAAATAAAGAAGTCTTTAAATTATCTAGCCTCTTCTTCCCAACTCCTTGCCAGTTTCTATGTCATCTTTCTTACAAAACAACTTTTTTTCTGTAAAAGCTATCAAACTGTGAGTTATGCTTTTTAATCTTGGATTTTCAAAAAGTACTTAACTTCCTGCGGTTTCAATGCCAGCCATGACTTTTCAGTGAAAATACTCTCTGGCTATGATGGCCAGGACAAAAAAAACAAAATCTCAAAAAACAAAAATATTAGAAAACAAAAGCTCAAAAAGGAAATTATTTTCAGAGAGCAGCCTAACCAGTGAGCACAATGTAGTACAATAAAAAGGTTAAAAATATAGAGAAGTCATCATATCCTCAAAAGACAAGATACACAGCATTAATTTTTCCATAGAAGGGTATGTAACTAGAAATAATAGATGATGAGGAAATGGCATTAAACCATTCATAAGAAATAGTTTAGAATTTTACATTTTCCTAAAATGTGGCATAAAAAGATGTCTTGCTGCAAATCATATACACATTGTTCAAGATGAGAGATAGCTCCCCTTGGGCATGAATGTGTATGACGATTATTCAGGAAATTATTTTAACTTCTCATGATCTGTATATTTGCAAGAATAAATCTTGGAGTTATACATTCTATTAGTACTATACCTTGAGGTAAGCAGAGCTTTCTTTGTTTTCTTCCTCTGATTTGATTTCAAGATTTCTTATTTCCCCCACTATGTGTGATTCAAGGAAAATCTGCAGTTTACCTGGTCATACTCACTCATTATTTCTAGATTAGTTATTCTAATGTTTTAATGTATGTCTAAATGGAAACTACTCTAACCCCATATATGTGGCATAATCCAGGATTTTCAGTTCCCTTTTTATTTCTCACAATTGGCCCAGATAAACTACATTGCTAAATGATTCAAGCAGTAATATAAAGTTTTAAATAGAAAAGAATAGCTAAGATACACTTGGAAAGAGAATAAAGACATTACATATCAAGTACTAAGACTTCCTATTCATCTCTCATAATTATAAGATAGTTTTGACAAAGAGCTATGTAGTCGCCAAACAAAGATAGCACAACAAAACAACCTTCATGTACATGATCGTTTGGTTTGTGACAAATGCGTTATGGTGGATCACTGGATGTTATGGGCTGAATTGGGTCCCCGCCCCCAAACTTCGTATATCGAAGTCCTAACCGCCAGTACCTTAGAATGTGACCATATTTGGAAAGAGGGTTTTGCAGAGGTAATTAAGTTAAAATGAGGTCATTAGGGTGAGCTTTAATTGAATGTAACTGGTATCCTTATAAAAAGAGGAAATTTACACACAGGCACGGATAAAGGGAAGACAATGTGAAAACACAGGGACAATATGGGCATCTATAAGCCAAGGAGAGAGGCCCCAAACACATCCTTCCTTCACAGCCCTCAGAAGGAAGCAACCCTGCTGACACCTCACTCTTGCAATTCCAGCCGCAGAACCATAAGGAAATAAATTTCTATTGTTTAAGCCACCTGGTCTGTGGTCCTTTGTTATGGCTGCTCTAGCAAACTAATGCAAGAACTCTCTGGTGATTTGGGGGATTAGGGAAAAATACTTAGATTGGAGCAATCTGTGCAAACATAGGACAGGACGTTAAAGCTGCATGAAGGAACCTGGACTCGCTTAACCCAATCCCCTAATTATAGAAATAATACAGCTGTAGGCGTTTTATGTACGACTTGCTCAGGGATACATAGCAAGTTATTGGGGAAGTTAGGACTAGAGAACTCATCTTCTACCCAGTCACACATGCTCTCCAGCCTGGCTCTTTAATTCATTGTTCTCAGTAGTGATAAATTTGCCCAAATGCAATAGTAGGTATATCTCTGTTTAGACTAAAGATAAACACCTGCATAATTGTAATCTATGTATTCTAATTCTAACCCTAAACCTTACCCCCAACCCTAACCCTAACGCTAACAGTCTCATCAACACTTACATAAACAAATGGGCCTATAAATACTCCTTTATATAACATGTAGGTGACAATTTTGAAGACATCATTTGAAGTAGAAAATAAGATAGGTGTGTGATTCCGCAAGATTTATTTTAGTTTGTGCATGCGAAGGAGAGTTTCTTAGCCATATTAAAGTTAGAAGAATATTCAATATTTAATTTATTAAACAGAGGAGAGACATGTAGAGGCATAGGCATTATTATATTTATGTTAAGATAAACAAAGTTACAAATATTTTTGAAATTTTTATTATTTTTAACCAAAAGTTAGGAATAAAGGTAGACTTTGAACAAAAAAATAATGAGTAACAACTAAATTAGAAACAAACTCTCTTCAGGAGAGAAAGGCAAACTATGATCTGATTTCACGGGTAGAATTAAAATTAAAGATAGTTGTGAGGTAATAATTTTCTTTACAAAACTTTACAACCTGTAGCTGTAAGAAAAGGCATACACAGTGCACAAGGCTAATTCCAAAAAATTTACTCTACAGATTTAGTTCCTTGAAAACTGACAGAGATAGTAACAATAAATTGACTTTATATTTGCTAACTTCTCCACTTTTATTCCTTTGGGGATTAATGAACATTGTGACAATCAAATGTAACAAGCTTTATTCTTGTAAAGTATATGGTTATAGAAAATATTAATATTGATTAATATATTAAAATATTTTGTTTAAATATTATAAAACTAATTAATAATTATGTTATCAGTTACAACACTTAATGAGTCCCATTATTGGACACCAAGGGAGGCAATTTATAGGTATCTCTGGCTAATAGATTTCTGAAAGTATAATCATATTTAGTTAGTCTGTCCCTGAGATAGCCTCACACTGTTCAAAATAGGTGACATGTTGGAGAAATGCTGAAATTAATCCAATTACTTTAAGTAAATACGGACTCAAATATGTCATATTTTTAATATAAATTTACTTCCTATACATCAAAATGTAATAACAGTTATGGTTTTCATGTGATCACTGTCACAGGCAACTGAAACTCAAGGGAACATAATTAAGTGATTTATACAGGTAGAAAAAAAAGATAGACCACTGGCTGGAGAGTCAGAGAGATCTTAGCTCTAAACTCTCCCATCTTGAAAGATGACAGGGACAATGTGGAGACGTGTCTTCCTAGAAGCTAATCTGGTTCTCAGTTTCATTCCAGCATGGACCTTGGACTGCATAACAGATGCTAAATAGTTTCAAATGCCAGCTGAACATTTATTTATCAGTAGTTTGACCAGGGTCAGAAATCTCATCTCTGTGCATCAGTTCCCCATTTATTATACAGAGAAAATGAGAATACTTATCCACAGGGTAGGTATATTATAGTGGATACACAGGGTGACTTTTTGTAAAGTTTAACTGGTGTAATTAGTTAGAGAAATGATCGATTTTCTAAAATTAACCCAGTTATAAGTTTTAAAAAAAATTTGAATGGCATATTTCATGTTAGCAAGTGAAATTTCCTGACTAAAATATAAAATACAAAGTATAAAAAACACATGTATGAGTTTTCTAACTCAATGATTACATAACAGAGACATATACTCTAAAACAAATATAAACAAATATAAATAGAATCTGTCCAGCTTACTGAGAGGAAGAGACAGAGTTCAAAGTTCAGCAGCCCAAAGGAGTTAAAATTTGTTGGATAAAATACTAATCAAGGAGTCACACAGAGAAAAAGCTTTGGAGTTCTAAAGAGGGGTGGCCTTGAGCCCTGGGCTGAGCACTGATATGACTGAGTACTGATAGCCACATGCATATTACCCAAGGCTGTAGAAAGAACAACTGGGAAAGAAGAGACAAAAATGCCAATGGATCTCACTCAAGGCTGGAAATAGTCCTTGTCCCCATCAGACAAAACAGAAGGACCTTCAGGTGCATCCCAAACATTGGGAACACGGAGTAGAGATATAAAACTCTCAGCTTAATAGTAGAGCATAATTAACCCTAGATTAAAGTCGGTTCTGAAGTTGCCCTAATGGACCAGAAAAGCAATTTCAAACGAATATAACTGAGTCCTGACAGTTTATCTCTGGTTAAGGACACAAGTCAACAGTATGTACAGGAATATAACAAAATCCAGCACCTGATAATCTAAAAACATGGAATCTGCATCAAATCAAACATCACCAGGAAGACAAAAGAGCAGGAAAATATGACCCTAGAAAACAGAGGAAATAATCAACAGAAATAGACCTTGAATTGACACATAAAATAAATGTAACAGACATGAGAATTAAATGAGCATTGTTATAAGTATGTTCCGTATATACATGAACATAGAGGAAAACATGCACATAATGAGGAGAACAGTAAAATACATTTTAAAAATGCAAACCAAACTTCTAGAGATGAAAAATGCAACGTTTTATGCAAAAGATACACTGTCTGGGATTAACAGAAGATTAGATAACCCAGAAGGAAAGATCAATAATTTGAAGAAGTAGCAACAGAAATTATCCAAAACAAAGCACAGATAGAAAAAAGCCTGAAAAAATCTACAGAGAGAATCAGTGACCTGTGAGATGATGCCAAGTGGTCTAATGTATGTGCAGCTGAATTCCCAGAGAGAGGACAGTGGGCAGGAAAAGTATTGAAAAATCAGTGGCCTCAAATTTTCCAAATTTGACAAAAATTATAAACACAAGATCCAAAACGCTCAATGAATCTGAACAGAAAATTCATTAGGGAAGAAAATTAAGGCACATTTTAGTTCAACAGTGAATTTTGAAAGTCAATAATAAAGAGAATTTTAACAACTGGCAAGAATAAAGATACATTATATACTCAGGAACAAAAACAAAGAGAAGAGCAGACAAGCTACATAAGCTAGATGACAGCAGAGGGTCATGAGAAAGGAAAAGTAATGACAATGCATTTTTTGGGTTTAAAACATATGTACAAGTAAATTGTGTGACAATAATAGCACAAAGCACAGGAAGAGGCCAACAGAATACTGTCATATGTTCCTTCTATTTTAAGTGTCATGTTGCTAATATTTTTAAGGTTGAACGGTGATAAGTTAATGACATGTATTGCAGTCTCTACACTACCACTCAAAACAAGACAGAACAGGGGCTGGCCCCGTGGCCGAGTGGTCAAGTTCGCGCGCTCCACTACAGGTGGCCCAGTGTTTCATTGGTTCGAATCCTGGGCGCGGACATGGCACTGCTCATCAAACCATGCTGAGGCAGCGTCCCGCATGCCACAACTAGAAGGACCCACAACGAAGAATATACAACTATGTACCAGGGGGGCTTTGGGGAGAAAAAAGAAAAAAATAAAATCTTTAAAAACAAGACAAAGCAAGAGGTGTAACTAATAAACCAGACTGGAAATGAAAAGAAATCACAAAACCACTCAAAGAATCAAAAGGAAATCAGGAAAAAAAAATGAGAAAAGGAACAAAGAACAGATGAGATGAATACAAAACAATGATCAGATGGTATCATATCAATAACCAAAAAATATAAATTAAAAATAAAAACTGTGAGATTGGATAAAAGAGCAAGGCCCACCTTTATGCTGCCCACAAGAAAAACACTTTAAATATAGACATAAGCAAGTTAAAAGCAAAAGGATGAAAAAAGACAGTGCCACAACCAAGAAGTCCATCAGCAGGTGATGGATAAATAAACTGTGGTAAATTGAGACAACAGGATATTATTCAGTGCTAAAAAGATGAGCTATCAAGCTGTGAAAAGACATAGAGAAACCTTAAGTGTATACTACTAAAATAGGGAAGAAACCAGTCTGAATGCTACCCACTGTATGATTCCAACTATATGACATTCTGGAAAAGGCAAAACTGCTGAGACAATACAAAGATCCGTTGTTCCCAGTAGTAGGCGGGTAGGGATGAATAGCCAGAGAACAGAAGATTTAGGGGATAGTGAAAATATTCTGTACGATACCATAATGATGGATACATGTCATTACACATTTGTCCAAACCTGTAAAATATACAACACCAAGAGTGAACCCTAGGGCAAACTGTGGACTTTGGGTGATTATGACATGTCAATGTAGGTTCATCCTTGGCAAAAAAAAAAAAAAAAAAGTACCACTCTGGTGGAGTATGTTGATAATGAGGAGGCTATGCATGTGTGCGGGCAGGGAGTATGTAGGAAATCTCTGTACATCTCTCTCAGCTTTGTTGTGAACCTGAAACTGCTCTAAAAATAAAGTTCAATAAAAAAAGAACTTACCATGCTAACAATTTTTTTGAAAAGTTGGAGTGGCAATATTAATATCACACAAGTAAATGTGAGAGCAAAGAATATTGCCAGGAATACAGAAATAGAGAGTGACATTTCCTAATGAAAAAGTCGTAAATTCATTAAGAGCACATAATTCTAACTATATATGCACTTGATAATAGGGATTCAAAATAAATGAAGCTAAAACTGATAACACTGTAGAAAAATAGACAATCAACAGTTATAGTTTTTGATTCAATACTCCTCGCTCAATAATTGATAGAACGAGGAGAGAGCAAACCATGAAGGATAGAGAAGACTTGAACCACACCATCAGCCAACTTGACCTAACTAACATTTACAGAATCTTCCAGCCGTCAAGTGTACATCGAGACTCAAGAGCACAGGGAAGAATTACCGTGGCAAAACATTCTGTATCATAAAACAAATCTCAGGAAGTGTGAAAGGATTCACGTCATGTGAAGTGTGTCCTCTGACCATGTAGGATTAAATTAGAAAACAACCGAAAAATGGCTGAAAAATTAGCAAATATTTTGAAATAAAACAAAACACTTCTGAAAAGCCTATGGATTAAATAATAAATGAAACAAATTTAAAAACTGTTATTTGTAAGCACAGAATGTTTCATTTCAAAACCTTTTTGATTTAGCAATTATTTTCTTTGAGATACCAATAAAGTGAACAGTGCAACATATAACAACTATTAATAAATAGTTAGAAATTACCCAAATTAATGATTAGAATTGACTCAAAAAATTGCCTTAATTATCCTATAACATAGGCTGTGTAATTGATGTACAGAGATGTACTGCATATATACCAGTGAGCTCACTGAAATCTCACCAAAATTCCTTTTTTGGTTTAATTAGCTAGAGTACATATCTGTTATTTTTAAGAAATAACCATGACTGGTATATAACTAACTAGTTTGAGAGCTTGTTAAAATGAATTGTAAAAATAGCATCATGGTATTGTGCGATCCATTAAATATTAAATTACAATTAAAATATTAAACTAAATTATAGTAGAACCTATAATTAAATATTATAATATCCAGAGTTTGTAGGTAGCTCTGGGAAGACAGTAAAATATCTCATGAAGAACAATAAATTATCTCTAATAAAATTATTAATTGGCTACTCAAAAGTTATAGATCCCTAGTTTATGTATTCTGCAAAAATGGGCATTTTTTCTCTATGTTAAAACAGGAAAAAAATTCTTTTGTAAATTTCAACAGTGCATCCATTTGTATGCTGAAGACATTTCCAAGTGTGTTTCCATCTTTGATACAGTTGATGACAGTATGTTGGTAGATTAAAATAAAAAAACATAGAACAAAGAATCCAATCTTTTGAAATATTTCTGTGTACATGTTTTTGATTTATGCTCCTTTCAACATCCTATTCTCCTGTGACTAAATATATCAATAATGGAGTAGAGTCTTGAGACAGACCTCACAACAGAGGTACAATGATCATCAAGCATTAAATAAATGCTTCAGAGGAGAAAATAAATGGGTTTTCTATTGTGTGAAAGGCATGTCCCTGAAGGCACTGATAAGACCAACCCAATTCCACAATGCTATTTAATTCATAAAAAAGTGTGTTGCATATGTAGAGAAAGGAAGGCTGCATTTCAAGATGTAGCCTTAATTCAATGACAAATGCAATGTCATTGTCTCTGTGGGTTGCAGTAACATTGGTTTCTTTATTGGCATTATTTTATTCAATAGTCCTTAAAGTTTACGACCTGAATGTTACTATCGTAAATCAATGCTATTGATGATGTTTACTTTTAACAGTGTCCAGTAATGTTTGCTGACTGGAACTTGTCAACAATGTACTTTTCATTTTATTTAAGCTTCTTTGCTACATAAAGCCTTAGATTTGAAGTAGTAACACCTGGATTCTATTAGTCCCACTACTATAACCATGAAAATATTTTGAGTAAACCTCTTCACTTCTCAAGTTGAGCATGTGAATAGAGTTTTATATTCTCCAAAGTTGGAAATATTAATATGTTCCCATAAATGAAAGTTTTGAAGAACACATATATACCAGTCACACAAACACTCCAGTCAAATTCACAGTATCTCTGAGTGCCTTACTGAAAGAACTAATTTAGAATATTCTGGACTAGCATATTATTCTCCTCTTTCACCTATCTAGAATCCTACCTCTTTTCCCACAATGTTCTGGCTATATTGACACCTCTAGTGTCCTAATTTGCTGACCTGAGAATCTGACATGTTTGTCACGCAAGTTACAAACTTTTTTTTAAAAAAGTTCAAAAGGAGCAGGCTGTAGGAGTTAATTCATCATTTAAACAATTTTCTCACTGAGATTTAAGCACTAAGGGAAATGCCAATGAATATTATTCCAAAGTAGTATATTTTTAGGACTCTTCCCTAATACTTCTTTAATTTACTCTGGAGAAGAGAAACCATTCTTAGACACCAGGACGAGGTACACCCCATCCAGGGATCATGAAAGGGAGGATGAAAGACACTTGGATTTAGTCCAGCAGAATGCCCCTCCTCCAGTTTTATAGTTAAACATAAAGTGGAATCTTGTACACACAGGCACAGAGTAGCTATGCTATCTTGGTCAACCACCTGAGCTTCTCTGAGCCTTATTTCTCCACCAGCAAAACTGAAATATTAAACAAACAAATAAATCCCAACACAAAGCAAAGTAACAATATACCACAATATTTTATACAAAATATTATAAATATGTAAATATACATTTATAATATACATATATGTATTTTGTTTCATGCATGTGTATTATATTATATGTATACATATGTTATGTATACTATATGCTATGTACATATATTCTGGTTATCTATTTGTGCATATAAAAGTACCAAAAATAATAGTGGAATTTAGGAGACTTTGATAAATTTACTAAAATTTGCTTTAAAATTTGACACAGTTTTGGAACAAGGCTACAAAATTCTATGATAGAACAAAATTAAATAATTTCAGAATAAAACTAACAGATTATACAAGTTCTTTACTTGAAAAACTACTAAAAATTGCAGAGAGATATTAAAGAAGACCTAAGTAAATACAGAGATGTACTGTAGACATACGCTGAAAGACTCAATGTTTTGAAAATGTCAATCTCAATTTAACCTACAAATTCAGTACAATTCCAATCCAAATACCAGGATATTTTTTGAAGAATTGACAAGTCGATTTTACATGTTATGTGGCAACACAAAAATTCCATAGTAGCCAACAGTCTTGAAAAACAACAAACTTAGAAATATTGCCCGACTTGATTTTTCTTGTAGTTAAAAACACATAATATTAAATTTACCATCTTAACCTTTTTTGGTAGACAGTAGTGTTAATTAGATAGATGCACATTGTTGTGAAACAAATCTCTAGAAATTTTTCATTATACAAAACTGTTTCTGTATATCCATTGACCAATAATTCCTCTTTCACCCTTCCCCTAGCCCCTGGCACACCATTCTACTTACGTTTCTAAGAGTTGGACTATTTTAGATATCATATATAAGTGGAATCATTCAGTATTTGTCGTTTTGTGACTGGCTTATTTCACTTAGCCCAATGTCCTCAAGATTCATCCATGCTGTAGCACGTGACAGGATTTCCTTCCCTTTTAAGGCTGGGTAACATTCCATTGCAAGTATATACCACATTTTCTTTATCCATTCATCTGCTGATGGTAGAAGGAGGAAAACATACGATAGATGCAGAACGAGCATTTGATAAAATCTGTCACTTTAATGATAGAAACTCAGTAATATATGAACAGAAGATAAATTCTCTACCTTCATTAATACAAACTATGGCTAATATCAAACAATGTGAAAGTCTTAGTGATTTCTAGATAAATAAGGAAAAAGAGCACATATCTTTTAACGCTACTTGTATTTAACATTGTACTGGAGGTTTTAGCCAATGCAATGAGGTGATAAAAGACAAAACTAAGCTAAAAGCATACTAACTGGAAAGGAATATCCGCATTTATAAACAAATTGATTGTCTTTTCAAAACCCATGAAGAACCTAAAACGAAAAAAAGCAGCTAGAAATAATAAGTGAATTTTGCAGGTATGCAGTATTCAAGGCGAACATACAAAGCTTAGTTTTACTTTTATTTTCTAAAAGAAAAAATTAGAAAATACAATTTAAAAATTATATTCCACTTTCAATAACATTAAAGTACTTAGAAACACTAGCATTAAACATTTCGAACATATTTAGCAAATCTTTATAAGACCTGTACCTGAGAACTTCAAATATTGCGAAGGCATTAAATAACTAAATACAGAAATACGTCATGTCCATGGATTGCAAGATTTGTTACTTTTGAGATTATAATCCTCCCCAAATTAATCTATAGATTCAATGTGACATCAACCAACATTCACAAAAGAGTTTTATGAAGAAATTTGCAAGCTGATTTTAAAATTCAAATGGAAAGGCAGCAGACATACCAAATAAGCAATTGTTAACAAGAACATATGTGGAGAGCCTATGCAACTCGATTTTAAAGATTAACATAAATTTATAGCTATCAAAACACTATGTTAATGACATAAGGTTAGACAAATAAAGATCAATGGAACAAATTAGACGTTCGAAATCTCAACCCACACTTGTATGGCCAATAGATTTGTGACAGATCTGCCAAAGTAATTACATAGGGAAAGGTAATCTGTTAATCAAATATTCCTGGAACAACTGTGTATCTGTTAATAGCAAACAAAAAGAAACAAGAAACAAAAACACTGACCTCACAGCATATATATATATAAGCATACCCATAAAGTAACTCAAAATAGTATTAAACTCATAGTATGAAATGTAAGAGCTAATTCATTAAACGTTACCTAATATTGTGGTGGGTAGTAATTTCTTAAACAGGACAAAAAAGCATAACTATAAAAGAAAAACAATGTTTAAAATGTGCTTCACAAAAATTTAAAACAACCTTTTCCTTTTGAAATATATAGTTAAGAAAAGTTCATAGGCGAAAGATAGGTTTTAAAAAAAGGCAAAACATATATCAGATAAAGGATAGCTATCCAGTGATATAAAGAACATTTACAATGAAGTAAGAAGACCCATAACTCGTAGAAAACAACATTCACAGTATTTGAGCTGACACTCTAGATAAGAAATATTTAAATGCCAAGAAGCACATGCACAGATGTTAAGCATCATTAGTCATCAGAGATGGACAAATTAAAATGACGATACACTGCTTACCCATTGGAATCACTAAAGCTGAAAAGATCAACAAAACCAAGTGTTGGTGAGAATGAGGAGCACCTGGGGCTCGCATATAGTCCTTGTGGGAAAAGAACATGGTGCAGTCACTTTGGAAACAGCACAACAGTGTCATGAAGTTCAATATTCATTATTGCCTGACCCAGAAATTCCACTTTTAAGTTTTTACCCACGAAAAAACAAACTATGCTTTCACGCAAAGGTGAGTAGATAAAAACTTAAAACAACATTGTTCTAAATTGCCACAAACTGGAAAAAAACCCAAAAGTCCAATAACTGTCTAGGGTGTAAACTAGGTGAGGCTTAGCCATACTATGGAATATTACTCAGAAATAAAAACGTATGAAATATTAATACATAAAATAACATTATGCTGAAGGGAAAAGGCGAACACAAAAGACTACACGTAGTATGATTCAATTAGGATGCAAGTCTAGAAAAGTGAAATCTATAATAACAGAAATTAGATCAGCAGTTTTCTGGGTTCAGAGGTAGGAGGAATAGATTGACCGTAAAATGGAACAAAGCACCTTTTTTTTTTCTTTGAGAAAGATTAGCCCTGAGCTAAGATCTGCTCCCAATCCTCCTCTTTTTGCTGAGGAAGACTGGCCCTGAGGTAACATCCACGCCCATCTTCCTCTACTTTACACATGGATGCCTGCCGCAGCATGGCCTGCCAAGCGGCACCATGTCCACACCCAGATCCCAACCGGCGAACCGTGGGCCGACGAAGCAGAATCTGCGAACTTAACCACTGCACCTCTGGGCCGACCCCAACAAACATTTTAAGAATGAGGAAACTTGGGGCCTGCCCAGTGGCTCAGCGGTTAAGTTTCCACATTCTGCTTCTGCGGCCCAGTGTTTGCCAGTTCAGATCCTAGGTGTGGTCCTGTGCGCTGCTTATCAAGCCATGCTGTGGCATGCATCCCACATATAAAATAGAGGAAGATGGGCACAGTTGTTAGCTCAGGGCCAGTCTTCCTCAGTAAAATGAGGAGGATTGGCAGCAGATCTTAGCTCAGGGCTAATCTTCTTCAGGAAAAAAATAATGAAAGAATAAAAAGAAAAGAATGAGGAAACGATGCATACCTTGGTTTTTGTGATGGCTGTGTGACTATGTACAATTACCAAAACTGAATAAACTGTACTTATTTAAATAAGTGTATTTTACTCAATGAAAATAGAATCTTAGTAAAAATACATGCATAAATCAGTAAAAGCATAAAGGAAATTCAGAAAATACTGGCTCAAATCGAAAGAGCTTCTCTCCTTACCAATTGGCATGGATCTCCTAATTTGGGTTCAGAACTAGAGAGGCAGAACCAACAAAAAGTCTAGCAAATAATGTTTTCTTCCTGCCACACCCACCAGAGAATAAATCTCCATCATTCATTTGATTCTGGAGATCATCAAAGGCTAAAACCATGAAACAAAATTCCTATTAGCTCATTAATTGGTGATGGACAAAGGAACGAGTAAAATGCCATAATCAGTTGAAAGAGTATCAGAGAAGCTAGGGCATTGATAGAAGGATAGGATTGCTGGGTTGATTGGAGGGAAAAAAAAGCTAAGTGATAGCAACAGGGATACAAGCCACTATTTCTGGAGCCGCTTGTCCCTCTGGACTGAAAATATTTGCACCACTTCTGGAAACAACATATACAAGTTGATCTGTAACTTCACTACACATGGTATCTTAAATTAAACAGTAGATAGTGAATGAAGTAACTATATCTTCTAGATAATCCTAAAATGGCCTTTCCCCTTGTATTATACTGAAAGGATATGATATTCTTGTCCAGTTCATAATATGCTGAGAGTAAGATCACCTTAACTAACCAAGAAAACAAAAAACAAAATAATCTTTCACTCGCGCCTAGAACTACACCCATCAAAAGGCAACATTGTTATTTGCATGTTCACCTTAGTTAGCTACAACCTTTTCTGAAGCCATAACATAAAGCAAGTGAGCACTTTGATCATTTTTTTCCTTTTTAATGTATTTTCTAAATTCTCACATTTTTAGCATAATAATTAAAATTGAACTATATAGAAATAAAAATGGCCTGAAAATATACAATCTGTCAATCAGGAAATGTGTGGATCTCAGGAAATATTTTCTTTTTTCTGAATGTCTAATTTTTGTGTCTGTTAAAATATCGATTAGTTTTCACTGTGTGTTTAATAGGAGAGAAGAAAAAGAATTATCTTTCCCTATTTTTTTCCCTTTAGGCAATCTCTCCAATCTTAAGATAAAGTTTTAATTCTGGCTTTTTTTTTATTAACCCAAACTATATTAGCTTTTATACCCATAGAGAAGCTGGACATTATCTCCAGAGATTTAGCAAGCCAAAATAATTCCATTTTTTGACCCTGAGAGAATAATTTGACATATATCTTTCCTTCCTCCCAACACTGGCCATATTGAAAACATCCATCTTTCCTTGGAAGTGGACAGATGACTTGGATGGCAGAGCAACAAAATATCAGTGGTCAACAGAACTAAAATATTTTTGCTCACTTTTTTCTCAGCCTTAAAATTCTTGTAAGTGTAAATATTGTGCCATAAACGTGTGATGGAGCATAGAAAAACATCTTAGTTTTTGTCCCACAGGACTTTTCAGTGCATTACTTTCAATATCAAACACCTCAAGTATGAAATGGAACATTAATTTTTGTTTGTATTTGTTTGGAGGAAATACTACGATTCATTTTATGGTCTCCAATACAGAATTCTATAAATTTAGTAGATTTGAGAAAGCATTGGAGACCATGGGGATTGGCCAGACTAATCTGAAGACAGACTACTGGTCATGCTTAAATAAGACTTGCATATTAAACACTTCCCATAATTTTTTTTCTTTTGTGACTTCACTTCAACATATTTATCTGATTTTTTTATCGTTATAGATATTTAAAGATAAGGGATATTGCCTAGTAGATAATAAAATAAGATTTATGAAACAGACCTCAGCGGTACTAGCACATCATCAAAAATTACGTATGAGATTAAACCACATTAAAAAGAGTAGAATATCGTATATTTGACATTCTTATTGACCTTTGAAGAAGGGTAAGGAAAAAAGAAGCAGAGTGAGTTTGGACATTTCAGCGCAGATGAGGAAAAGTTTAGGAAATCAGGAAATGTGAAGTTTATGAGAAATCACAGCAGAACAAGAGGAGTGAATAGGAGCAAACATAAGTGGTAATGAAAAAGCAGGGGAAAAGGAAAAGAGTGGAGGTGTGAGAGTAGGCACCCTCTTCTTACCTCTTAATAAGAAGTAAATATGGTTTTCATCTATGTGGAGAATTTGTAACTGTATGAAATATAAATTCACGTTTCCCTATTGAATTTTTTGATGGCTTTATCATAGTTGTAAGATAATCACAGTTCCTCATCTTTCATAGCTCACATGAATCTTGAAAGCATATATCTTTTAGGATGTCAACACTATTTCCAGTCACAATTAACTATGAGACATAGTCAGTCATCATGATGTCATCATTGAATTCACAGTCATCTGTTCATATTGCAAACAGATGTCCGTTACCAAGGTCGAACATACAGAGAACATAGAGTTGTACTTTCTTTTTCATTAATTTTTCCATGAGTTTTGAATTCTCAGCCTGTGTACCTTTTTTTAGATACAGGTATAAATACAAATATATGGACAAACACTAGCTTTCAATATTGCGCAATATAAATCTCACCCTCCTCTGATTTTAAGCTTTCTGAGGGCAGTGTGTAGCACGGTGGAAAACATTATTTGACTAAAATGGTGAGCTATACCATGAAATAATTAGTTGATGACTAGCATATACAATTGAAAAATGACAATATTCAGCAATGGCAAATTGCATTAAACTGATTTTTAAATTTATGTTTTACTATTATAATTCTTAGAACTTATTTCCTTTCCAAGCATTTGCTAACATCTAATATCAATACATCATTTTGTAACTGAAGAGGACTGGTTTTTCTAATAAGTGTTTTTATGTCTTTTAGCAATATGCAAAGAATTTTTATGTCCATGACCTCATTTAGACTACAACTGTCCTCTAAGGATCATAGAGTAGATGAATTGGAAGTTCACCTGGGCTTCTTGGCTGAAATGGTACACAATATACCTAGTAAATGATGAAATCAAAGTCACACCTACTGCCCAGAACTTTTGGCAATAACGTCATAGTGCCTCAAAATAATCCAATTCAGAATAGATTGTTCAAGTAGCCAGTGGAAGAGCAAGTGTTATAATCATCCAAAAGAGCAGCAAAGAAAACAAAAGAGGCACGAAGGAAGCAAGCAGAGTAGAAAATGACTTGTTTGAGTCCTGCTGTGGGAAGCATCAAAGACTAGAGATGGTATTCTCTCAAGGAGACCAATCAGCCGCTTAGTGGCAAGTGGATTATATACGCTATTTCCACCTAAAAGGGGCAGTGATGTTTAATGATAGGCTAGCCACCCATTTCAGATGTGGGTTTGATTTACTTGCTCACAGAACCTTTGGCAGCACTATCATCCAAGGGCTAACAGAGTTCTGATTCACCAACATGGGCTACTCTGTACTATTTTCTTGGACCTAGAGGCCCACAGAACAATCACATAACCATGTGCCTCATTGGTCCTACCAACATCACACCATCCAGAGCTGCTAGCCTGATAGTGTTACAGAAAGGACTCGTACCTGAGAACATCAAGCACACAGATCTTGGTTTCTAAATACTTCATTCCACTCAAATCCACCAGGACTCAATGGTGAAATGGCTGATTCTTGGGCAGGGGACAGGAAATTACAAGACGATGCAGGAATATTTTGTGCCATAAAGGAAAAAATTGCTCAAAAAATGATGGGTATATCTTAAAAGTCTCAGGAGCCAGTTTAGGGAGCACCTATGCTGGTCTGGGAACAATTCAAGTATCAGAATTAACGAGAGCATTTTTTACAAGCTATTGAATAAAATTTGGGTTTCTATTTTGTCAGACACTTATTAGTTTATAGGTAATTGGGTAGGTACCAGAAGTATGAAGAAGTAAATTGCATATTTTTTGCCTTTGAGGGGCTAATAATATAATGAAGAAAAAAGGATATATGCTTAAATAATCACACAGATCCCACATAAAGAGCTCATTTTAGGGAGGCAAGTCGAGTGCTAGAGTGGCTTAGGTCATAACCAGTCCACATCCAGCTGGGGTAGCCAGGCCGACTTTTCAAGGCATTCGATCTGGTCTTTGGAAAAGGAATTATACGAATATTATGCTGACACAGGAAGCACAGGCTATATTCTGGGAGGGGTCAGTTGACTGTCAGGCAAAGTGTAAGATAAATTTAGGAGAATGGGAAATCGTTTTGGAAATATAGGTTAAGGCTCAATTATGGAGGACAGTGAGGACAGACTAACAAATTGGGATTTTGTCTATAGACAGCAGTGAACCTGGGAATAAATGCCACCTGTCTCCATTTGTCCCAGGACTCAGAAGGGTTCCCATACTCCGTCACTATCCAGCTGGCAGGCCTTCACCCTTCACTCCCAGAAACGCAGGCAACCCTTTTAGGCTATCAGACAAGGAGGATTTACTTAGCTTGCCTTTTCATGGCCACTCACCACAGCCTCTACATTTTCCCCCCAGGTAACCACTACTTTTCTCCTTCAGTGAACCACAAATTGATGTCGATGGAGTGGGGAGTGTGGGAAATTGAAGAGTATTACTCCTTGAAGCCACTTTTCCTGAGAAAGTCACTCTGGTCCAGTTCTTTTTGCACTCTCTTCTCTCTTGACCATTTCTGTTTTGTTTTGTTTTTTCCTGCTATCAATTATTAGCTTCTAGTCAATATGCATGCATTTCCTTCTTATTATCTAGTTGTTTTTCCCACGGCAGCCTTGGCTGTTAGTCCTTCTTGTCCTTGCTTTGCATTTCTCTCTTCTTTCTTGTCTTCTCTCTTTCTTTCCCTTAGAGTCTTTGTATACCCAATTTAATTTAGCACTGACACATCACTGTTCTGTGAGAACATTTCTTTCCTTAAGTTTGAAAACTTTATCAATCGCATTCATTTTCTGTAATTTTTGAGTCTTGGATTAGATCACTTTCTTTGCTTGGATTAGGGAGCTTTTTAGTTATTTCCAGGTTTGGGGTTGTTAAAGTTGTTTGAGACTATTATATAAGTGGGTACTTTCTTTAAAATGAAAAGAGTGGTGCAACTTTCTGAAATTGCCACAGAGCCTCAGGAGGTTATAATTCACCTGAGTGAAACTAACAACGTCTCCCTTTTACATTGTCTTGAGCTTCTATGCTGGTTGAGTATTGGATTTCATCTCTCAGTTGCATCTGAAAGTCTCTGTTCTTCCTTTCTTGTACCAACTCCCAGTTTTCCACAATTATCTTTTGCTGACTCCCTGTGAGACCATGTCTTCCAGTATCCATTAGGAGGATACCAATATCCACATAAAATGTGCTGTCTCTGGATATTCTAATAATGGTGCCAGAGAGGAGCTGAATATGAGCAATGTCAGTGAATGATCTTCCCAATTCTGTATCTCCCTTAACAGTTGTGGCCTCAGTATAGCTCTGCTTATGCATAGTCATCTACGATTCTTTTAAGATGTTCATAAAAAACCTGTTCTCTCTCTTTAGAAAGGAGAGGTTTGAATCCAGTCACTCTATTAAACTAATGACGAATAAAACAAATAAAATTCCCAACTTTCATGGAACATACATTCCAGCAAGGAATGGCAGATAATTAGGGTTAAAAAAGATAAATAGTCAATTATATAGCATATTAGAGTGTGAAAATCATTGCAGAAAGAAAGAAGAAAAATTAGATCTATTTTAGGTTTTAGAGGGCCAAGATTTCTTAGCTGTTTTAAACCAGAAAGAAGAATCAGACAAATTAGATGTTTGCAGGCCACCTACTTTGGCCACCTATGCACTAGCGAGGTTGGACTCCTGTGAATAAGCGGGCGATTTGTAGAACATGAGAGCTGATAGAGCCAGATCTTATGGGGCTCTGCTGGGCTGCTGTAAGGATTGAGACTTTTATTCTGAATGAAATAGGAAACCATTTAAGGCTTTTTCAGACAAATCAGAACACGGATTTGACTAACTTTTGAAAAAATTAAACTTCTATTTGGAAATAAGAGTATATTGGCACGCAGTGGTTAGTATAACACGGGGAGATCTTGTCTACACTTCACCGAGTTCCTCCTGTATTAACATCCTGCAAAACTTTAATACAGTATCACAATGAGGATAATATCCTACATAAAATCCACTTATCTTATTCATATTTCCCCAGTCGAACTGTACTCATTTATTGTGTGTGTATCTGTGTATTTAGTTCTGTGCAACTTTATCACCTGCATAGGTTTGTGTATTCACAAACACAGTCAACATACAGAACAGCCCCATCATCACAAGGATCCCTTAGATTGCCCTTTTAGAACCACACCAATCTTCCTTACTCCCCACCCATCTCTTTCCCTAACCCATGCCAACCAATAATCTGTTCTCCATTTCTATAGTTTTGTCATTTCAAGAATGTTGTGGAAGTGGAATCATATGTTATGCAACCTTTTGAGATGGCTTTTTTTACTGAGCATAATTTTTTTGAGATCCATCCAAGTTGTGGAATGCATCAATAGTCCCTTCCCTTTAATGATGAGCTGTATTCCATGCTATAGCTTTACTCAGTTTAACAGTTCTCTCACTGTAGGATATCTGGGTGGTTTCCAGTTTGGGGTTATTACAAATAAAGCTGCTATAAACATGCATTTACAGGTTTTTCTGTGAACATGAGTTTTCATTTCTCTGGGATAAAGGCCCAAGAATGCAATTGCTTGGACATATGGTTAAATGGATATTTATTTTGTTAGCTGCCAAACTGTTGCCAAAGAGGCTGTACCATTTTATACTCTCACTATCAATGTAGGAGTGAAACATTTTCTCAGCAGCATTTAGGGTTATCACTATTTTTATTTTACCCATTGTGATAGGTGTGTAGTAATATGTCATTGCGTTTTTAAAAACAGGGTTATTTTGAAATATAATTTGCAGACCATAAAATTCACTCATTTAAAGTATACAATTCAATAGTTTTTAGTACCTTCACAGAATTGCACAAAAAAACCATGATCTAATTTTAGATCATTTTAACCACCCCCCAAAGAGACCTTGTATCCATTAGCAGTCACTCTAGTGGGTCCAGTGGAAGAAGAGAGTCTCCAGCTGGTCTTACAAAGAGGCTTCCCTGGTCAGGTGCTGTTTGCTGGTGGGATCTCGCTTGCGTGTGAAGTCCAGCCAGCTGGTATCTCTCAGCATGGAGGGGATTCTTGGATTTAGTGGAGGAGAGTGTTTTCCAGCAGGGATGCCAGGTTCCCCTTGGTGTTGTTGGGGAGGGGGCTTCCCTTTGATTCTGCAGAGAGATGAGCCTACTTTCGCTAGATTTGGAGTCTCAAAATGCTGGACCTGGAGTGATATGTTCTTCCAGTCCTGGAGTCCCTTACTAGATTGCCTTTCTCTTTCAACTTTTCAGTTGTAACCTTGCAATACTCCTACATTGTGTCCAGTGTTTATAATTGTACTAGTGGGGAGGAATAAGAAAAATAGGTCTATTCCATATCCTCTGGACCTTTAACTTACTTTTATAAATGATCACTATGGCCCTATTTTAAATAAAACATAGGGAAAATTGTTAGAAGCAGCAGAAGTTAGTATGCAACTTCATAAATGAAGCTAATTGATAATAGTGTCTTGAACAGTGGTGAGAGCAATGAGAGATTACTTGTGATAAAGATATGTGATCAGATTCTGGATATCTCTTGAAACTAGAGACAAGAAGGTTGTCCAAATGATTGGATAAGTGGTTTATGGACAAAGTAAGGAATCAAGGATGATTTAAAGTTTTTCTTTCCCCCTAAGCAAGTAAAAGGGTGGAGTTGTCTTTAACTGATAAATTAAATAGGTAAGGCACTAGTGTAAAAGGGGTACCCGGAATGCTACTGTGAACATGTTAATAATCAGAGGATATGAGATATGCATATGGAAATATCAAGAAGGAAATGGAACCGGGTCTAAGCCATGGGAAGGAGATCTAGATTGCTGATATAATTTTGGTAATTATTGTCACGGAAATGGAGTTTAAATCCATGACACTGGATAAAATTTCCAAAGAACAAATGGGTAAATGTAGGACAGATACCATGCTGTTTCTTTCATCACCTTCCCTTCTCTTAACTCCCAACCCATATTTTCCACAGTGACTTCCCAAAAATCTAGACTATCACATTCAAGGAGTTACAAAATTTTAAAGCCATAGCTTTAATTTGCTTACCTAAAAGACATAATTTGTTCTTCCTAAAACAAAGAAATTGCCATCAATGATGAAAACGTCAGAAATTTCTTTAAAACTTTGAAAAATATCCCCTGATTTTACATTATTCTCTGAGTTAATGCAAACTGATTTTTTACTTAGAATTTAAGATTCACAAGTATGCCTTATTCATTTTTCTCAGTGGAGGCTACAACAGTGAAAAGAAAATGGAATATTATTATCTTTCTCCCATTAGATAATAACAAGAAAATTAAGACTTCAAAAAAATTAGTACTTATTTGAGGTACTATGTTTCTTAGTGACAAAGTCAGAACAAGGATCCTTGATATTCCTAATTTGCTACATATCATGCAGTTCAGGAGAATCACAGCAAATTGGTGCTGAGAAGCACTTTACTGCTTATCAGTACACTCTGTTACTGGGGAAAAGCATACTTGGGTAGTTAGATAATACAAGCTAGGAAAAGATTAAGTTGCATGTTGCAGAATGCTTTCCCTTCTTATAAGCACCAGTGAATGCCTTAAGTTCCTTGTAATGGCTCCTACCTTCCAGACTCTCATAGAGTAAGGTTGACCATCAGAAAAATTAAATAGCAATATTTACACAATAAGCTGTTCAAACAACATCATCGCATTTATTGGAGGCCATGTGCAATTTCTAAAAGGCCAAAATTGCAGAAACATAACTGTGGATATTCCATTTTCTCATTCCAACATAATAATGGTGTCCTGCCATATTATTTCATCATGTGGTCAATGGAAATGTAATCTCATTTTTAAATATTTTGGGTTTATCATAGATTGTATTCACCAACATCAACACCATCAAAACAAACAAAAAAAAATAGGGAAGAAAATAAAAGCTAGTTGAATTATAATTAAATAATTTTCAATTAAAATAGTGATTTGAGCACACATACTTGTCTCCTCTTCTTGTGAAAACACCATTAAGATCTTTAAGATTGGTATATAAAAATTCACAAAAGCAAAGAAAACACATTAATGAAAGATTAAAGTACTTTGGCAAAAGGATAATTAGATAATGGGTAAAACTGAATAGTTAGTATCTGCAAAAAGGGATGCCATAATAAGCAAACACATTTTCACAGCCAAGCCTATAAATGCTTGAGAGTTGAAGGAGCTAATTATATCTTAAAAAAAAAAAAAAAAAAAAGGAAAGGAGTGATAAAAAGAGATAAAAGTGAATATTGATTGAAAGTCAGTCTGGAGCATTTAGATGCCCTAAACCTCTGAGTCCTCCCACCTCTCACCACTCCCGTGACGCACACCCACAGTCAGATGGGAAGTCGGCTTGTCTGCCACACTAACCAACAGGAAAATTATTCATTGCATGAATTGCCCAAGGAGACTCTCAACTTTGAGACTATAGGCATAATGGGATGGAGTGAGGCATTTTATTGAAATAGGAAAATGAAAGAAAATGTACTATTTGAGTGTTGAGAATCCCAGACCCACACCCCCGCATGGTGATCAGAGAGAAGGTTGGATGATGCCTCTCTGCAGAAAACAGTCTCCAAAGAGTGATCATGGAGGTTTCTGTAGCAAAATGACTAGGGCCCACAGAGTGGCTGGCCATTTGACAAGTCTTACCCATGCACATAAAGCTTCCAGTCAGCATTTTTAGGGACTCACTCCTAAATCAGAGTGATTCAGCATTTGAGACAATTCCTAACATGACAGACATAAATTATACCAAACCACAGGGAAAAAAATATGTGGAGGAGATATGGAAAAAGGAGACAAATTCAAAAAATTAGCATTATAATCTAATAAATAAGACAAGATATTGGACCTAAGGAAAGGATGTTATTAAAAAGAAATGATTAAAAAAAATGTGAGAGCCAGCCCTGATGGCCTAGCTGGTTAAAGCTTGGTGCTCTCTGCTTTGGTGGCCAGGGTTCGTTTCCCAGCTGCAGAACTGCATCACGCCTCTGCCAGTAGCCATGCTGTGGTGGCTGCCCACAGAGAAGAACTAGCCGACTTACAAGTAGAATATACAGCCACGTACCATGGCTTTGGGGAGGGAAAAAAAAAGATAGGAAGACTGGTGATTGGCAACAGGTGTTAGCTCATGGCGACTGTTTCCAAGAAAAAAAAAATGAGCCTGGTTTTAAAAAAAAGAAAATGATAACTCTCTGAGGTGATGGATGTTTGAATTAGCTTGACTGTGGTAAAGAATTCACAATGTATGTGTATTAAATCATCACACTGTACACTTTAAATATACATAATTTTATTTGTCAATTATGCCTCAATAAAGCTGGGGGGGAAAAGGAAAGACCAAAAAATACAAATATAGTCTTGAGGGGAAAAAGGAAATGATTAAAAAAATACCGGCTCTTTGGAAATTAGAAATGTGAAACAAATTAAAATATTGTAACACAGCTGGACTAGTGCTATGTGCTAGAGACTAGATAGAGCCTTAACACTGAAAGGATGGAGAGACGGGGAGATCGATTCTGCCTGAGTAGATCAAAAAGGCATCATGAAGAAAGCAATTTGGGGGATGAATTTTAAAGAATGAAATGTAGTTTTTCAAAAAGAAAAATGTTAGTGGATATTTTGGTGATTGCTCAAAGACATGCATGTATATGTAGTGTGAAATGTTTGGGAAAGATAAGTACCATACCTGGAACATACAATGTGCACACATGGAAAAGCAGGGGATTAGACTAAGGAAAAAGGCAGCTTATGCATTTAAAATATAATTATAGTTTATTTTAACCATGCAATATTTACTCCTCGAATGTGCTATTGATGGTAATGTGCTGTGGGAAGCACTCCTTGGTTTAAGTTATTGAGTAAATAAATGATTTTGTTTATCATTACTGCTTACTTCTGAGGTAGAGAGATTTGCCTTGATATTATGTAGATATTTCTTTCAATAAAGGTGTGATAGAATTACCTCCTCCATTTCCTTAAAAATCATCACTTTGATGATACCCTTATGATTTCTTTAAGTATCATTGAAGGTATAGGACATAGCCAACAAGCAAATGCATGAGTCCATTCATATATATGCAAATACAGTTACATGTCTAAAATGTGCTAACTTTAAATTTGCCTACGTCACTTATGTATTTTTTTTTAATTTTTATTTTTTTTCGGATGTACATCGTATTTCAAATTCTGGATACATTACATCATGTTCATGACCCGAAGACTAATTATAGTGCATCTCCTCACATGTGACCCTAATCACCCCTTTTTTCCTCCCCCC